>NC_081355.1:105145727-105445984 GCF_030684315.1 Stegostoma tigrinum
ATGCAGGAAAATGATGATGGTGGTGGGGCTGGAGAAAAGCCTAGAGAAGCAAGTGGCAATCTTGCTGCCAGCTAACTGCTCTGGCTTTAATGTTGGGAATTGGTGGAAACTGGTTTCTTAGGAAAGGAGGAAAAGGTCAGGAGCTGCATAGAAGTTCAACTATTAAAATCCATGGAAATAAGGCAGTTGCCACTCATTAGTGAGATTCAGAACTCACCATTTAGTTTTTCAGGGGAAAATTTCTTTTGATGTTGGGAATCTGATTATTTTCGTTCAATACATACTTTCCCAAATTTCTTAACATTGCCCATGCCACCACAGGCCTGGGAAAATCCTGCCTGTGAACTGCTTCTCTTCACAGATGCTGCCTGACCAGTGGAGTGTTCCTGGCATTGTCTGTTCTTATTACAGCAACCAGAAGCTGCTAGTGCTCAATAATCTGGTTCTTGCCCCCATCCCTTTGGCTCTGACAATATCATGTGTAAAATATGAGGAGTGCTGGAATAGTAGTTCATCTAGTTTCCACTTGGGACTTTATGTACCAAAATGTGCTCTCTCTCTGTACTGGAATTGCTTTCTGGTTTGAGTTATTTATTGTCAAGTGTACCCAAGTATAGTGAAAAGCTTTGTTTATGAGTAATGTGGGTGGATCATAGTAATCAAGGATATATAGATCATAGGGTGAAAAATAAACTTTAGACAGAGGCATACAGGTTATGTCACACAGAGTTTGCACTAGGCAGGATCAACTTGAGTAAGATCAGCATTATTTTAAGTTAGAGATTCCGTTCATCAGTATAATGACAGCCAGGAAGAAGCTTTTCCTGAGCCTGTTGGTACATGTGTTCAGGCTTCTGTATCTTCTGCATTAATAGTTGGAAGAGATAGTGGGAAAGCATTATCGGAGTGTGATGGATCGTTGATGGTGTTGGCCGCTTTTCTGTGGTAACGAGCTGTGTAAATGGAGGCCATGGATGGAAAGTTGGCTTCTGTGATGGTCTGGGCTGTGTACACGACCCTCTGTAGTTTCTTACGGTCCTGGGCAGAGCAATTCGCATATCAGATCTTTATGCACCCAGACAACATGCTTTATTCATTCTCTTCTAGATTATGTTTAAATTCTCTTCAAGGAATGTTGATTGATAATTTACTTTTAATCCTTTGAACGATTGAGATTTCTAACTCTTGCAAATGAAGGGCATCAGAAGTTATTTTCCATTATAAATGTACTTTTGGTTTACTGAATGTGCCACTCTCTGGATGTTTTTGATCAAGAATGAAATACTAGACGTCTTACGGGATCACCAGCTGTCTCCATTCATTGTACTGTGTGTTTTGCGATATCAGACATTTTTGTAGAACTGGCTTATGCATGACTCATAGATCCTTTGAAAAAGGGACAAATAAATTATGATTAAGCTTATTTATTCAGACATCCGGTCTGACACCTGAAACTCCACACATTGTTTTTCTGAAGTGCCAGTGAAGACCAATTAACTGAACAATAGTTTTGTGGTGAAGCGTTTGTGCAGGAGAAATGGTCAGAGTCAGGTATAACCAGTTGGAGAAACACATGGTTAATTAACAAGAATGCCATAATCATGTCACTAGTTTTACAGTGAACAACATTGTAAGTGGGGGATGGAATAGATGTCACCTTGTATGCATGAAAATATTTCTATTAAACAACCAATTTAAATAATAGAAAAAACTGCCACTTAAGTTCATATCAACCAATGACATAGAAACTAAAATCTTTCCAGTAATGGAAATTCCAAGCATTCATATCATTTTTTGGTCATTCTTAATTAATATAATATCTGGAATTTGTGCTCATCCTAGAAAGGCAATTTTAAACTTATTTTAAATGAGTTGCTCCCTTTTCCCGCAATTTTAATAAATAATAAATGATCAACACAAAAAAGCAGATTAGATACGTTTGGTCAAAGATCATCTTGTAAGTGGAAAATTCCCTAGACATGTTCACTCTGCAAAAAGGACAAATCCATCCCAACCAATTACCGCCCATTGGTTTATTCTCATAACAACTCATCATTACTCTCATAACAGCAAAGTGATGCAAGGGTTTGTTGACAGTGCTTTTATACTGCATTTACACCCCACTAATCTACTCAGTGAGAATAAAACAGAAAGTACTGGAAATTCTCATCAAGACTGGCAATATCTTTGGAGAGAAATAGTTAATGTTTTGACTCAAATGTAACTCCTCTGCGCATTCTACAGTGACTGATTCATCGAGGGTGGGTTGATGGCTCAGTGGTTAACACTGCTGTGTCACAGTGCTAGGGACCTGGGTTTGATTCCAGCTTTGGCGTGACTGTCAGTGTGGAGTTTGTACATTCTCCCTTGTCTGCATAGGTTTCCTCCTGATGCTCCAATGTCCTCCCACAATCCAAAGATGTGCTGTTTAGGTGAACTGGCCATGCTAATTTGTCCATAGGCTCCAGGGATATTGGGCCAGATGGATTTGCCATGGGAAATTTAGGGTTACAGTGATAAGGAATTGGGGGATGGGTCTGGATGGGATGCTCTTCAGAGGGTCTGTGAGGACTCGATGGGCTTAAAAATGATTGAATATTCTTCAATTGCCTGAGTGCAGCTGTAATAACATAGAGGAAATTTGAACATCGAGGACAAAGCAACCTGCCTGATTCCACTCCGTGTGCCATTGTAACCATTCACTTTCCGCACATTAGCAAGTTTAAAGTCAAAATAGATCTTTAATTAGTAATGAGGTAAAGGATTATGGAGGGAGGGCAGGAAAGTGAGATCAGCCATGATCGAATTGAATGGTGGAACAGGCACATGGGGCTGAATTGTCTACTGCTGCTCTAAAAGTTTCTAATCTTATGTTAAATCCAGGACCAACGGCTGCTAAACAATCTCCACTCAAACTGCTTGCAGCTGGAGATCCCTCCAGGATGTGAAGGAGGTAAAGGAAGTCAATATCCTTTCCTCTCGATGAATAAAGCACACTGCTGCTGCTGCTGCAGTCTGGTGATGCTCAGGGACAATGTAACAAAGCTATACCACCCGATGGAGCTGGGTTTGTGAATTGAAGGAGTGAGTGGCCATCTTTCTCTAGTGGTTGTCAAGGTGACAGCTATGCAAACTTTTTTTACACAACAAGCTGCTTCCATGACCTACTGCAACCTTTGTGGAATAGTTCAAACCTCAAACCATTTATGTGTTAAAGCTGTTATTGGTGCACCTAATGACAGATCACAGCTCTTTATCTTGTTTCCCCATGGTAAGATCAAAGTTGCAGCCTGGACAGTAGAATTTGCCTGGTTTTTCCCCAAGTTGAGGGCTCTATAGACTCTATGCTCGTCACACTGAGAGTGCCACATCACAATGTGGAAAACGTTAGCAATAGAAAAGGCTACCGTTTAATAAATGCACAAGAAGATCTGTAGCCATCAGTAACACACCTTAGAGGTCTGTGTCAATGCCCTGGAAACTGCCGTGATCCATATATCCTTTAACTCTGAGGTCCCTGATTCATTTCAAGGGCTGGATGCCTCAGAGGGATGCATGCTGGGAGAAAGAAAGGCCAACCTTTGCAACCATGGCTGATGGCTCTGTAATGCAACCTTCTGACTGAGGCTAAGTATAAGGACAGTGCAACCCATACTTCGACAACAGGCTTCATTCAGCCAACGTTAGGCCTCCTGAAGATAAGGTTCCAATGCTTGGATCAGTCTGTGGGCCTTTGCATAACAGCCCAGGCAGCATAATCCCAACATGCTGTTCTTTGCACAACTGGCAAAGAGAGGATGAGACAAATGCTTGAGTGCTAGGAGAGTGGCAGCAATCTTCCAAGGACAGAGTGGTGCAACCTCATCTGCAACAAACCAGACAGGGCTTCATTAACACTCGCTTTCAGTTGATGTGTATTGCATGAGGCCATCAATCATTGACTGTAGAGATAGTAGGAATCATTGACTGTAAATTTGTTGCTGTTTGAAAGGTAGGCAGTGCCTGTTTGTTTCCAGAAGCAAATGCAGCTTTTTTGTAACTGATACTAAACAACTGGGAAAGCAACCATTTTCAACTGTTGAAGGATTTCCAATACGTCATTGAATATCAACAAGATGCAATGTCCCCTTGAGATAGTAGGAACTGCAGATGCTGGAGAATCTGAGATAACAAGGTGTAGAGCTGGATGAACACAGCAGGCCAAGCAGCATCAGAGGAGCAGGAAGGCTGATTTTTCGGGCCTAGACCCTTTTTCAGCCATGTCTAGAAGTATCTAGGCCTGAAACGTCAGCCTTCCTGCTCCTCTGATGCTGCTTGGCCTGCTGTGTTCGTCCAGCTCTACACCTTGTTATCTGCAGTGTCCCGCGTTCATTAGGAAAACAGCAGCAGTCCTTCTGACGGGGTTCTGACATGATCGGATGCTAAAGACAGGTAGCCTCTATAGCTTCCTTCTTGTAGCTGCAGTTATAATGTGGTTGATCAGATGATGATGAAAAGAAGCAACACATTTGTAATTGTGAGATCCTACTTCCAATTAAATGCCACCTATGCGCCGTCAGAAGCTTTTCCTTTTCATTTCCCTGCCACTACGTGCACAGTGAAGAGCTGTACATGGCTGGCAATGTTTGACCTGCAGCACAAGTGAGTTTTAAATATTGTAGTGGTGTTGAAAATCCAAGAATATCCTGAAAGTCGACAAACAGGAGGCTGGAAGAGCACAGCAGGCCAGGCAGCACCTGGAGAAAAGAAGCAGTCAGTTTTCTGTATAACCCTTCTTCTGGACTCAATATCTTGACAGTGACAAGTGCTTTTACAGCTGATAGTGGGCTGCCCTTGTGGTGTGGTTCATACAGAATAGGATGAGAGAATGACATAAAATAACTCAATAGAAACCATGGACGAAAATTTCTCCTGACTATTCTCTGAAATTGACACTTAGGGCTGAATTTTCCCAAAATTGGCTCTGTTTCAGGTTAATGATCTTCCCTTCAGATCAAAACATCAGTTTAGTCCAGACATACCACTGTGCCAAATTTTGGGCTTCACAGTTTAGGGATTTTCTGAAGGCTAAAGGCATAAAAATTTAAGGGATGATTCTAAAGATGCGTGGGTTAGGTAGAATAGCTATGCTATATCATCTGCAGTGTCCATAGATGTGCAGGATAGATGGATTAGCCATGATAACAATAGGGTTACGGGGATATGGTTGTAGTTTAGGTCCAGATGGGATGCAGATATGATGGGCTGCATAGTCTCTTTCTGCACTGTAGGGATTCAAAAATTCTATAATTCCATTGAAGAAAAATTGATGTTTTATTACAAACCAGAGAAGTTATGAGTTTTTGGACCACTGAAAAGCAGGTTTGATAACAATGTTTAAAATTTAGCTTGAGAAACAGTTTTCAATAGTTGAAGGGTCAAAAGCGAGAGATCATCATATAAGGAGATTGGCGAAAAATCTTCCTGAGAGCAACTTTTACAGTTTTCAAATGCACTTCCAGTTAAGATTGGGGACCTAGGCTCAATAACAGCCTTCAAAAGTGAATTTAGTAAATACTCAAAGGAGATAAAAGTAAAGGCAGAAGAGGGAAGAAGAAGAAGTTGGGACTAAATAGCTTGCTGTTTTAAGGAGCTATTGCTTCATGTTTTCTTAAAATTCTACAGTGAAGAAGGAAATCAACAAGAGAACATTGATTGCATGAAATTGGTGAAGAAAATCAAGACAATGGAAAGAAACAATGATGCGACCTCTGAAGTTTCATTTCTAAAAAAAAATTCCAATAAATTGACCAACACTGGGAACAAGATCATAGGAAAAAAAGGCATCTAGAAATCAAAGAAAGTGGCCTATGTAAAGGCAAAATTGGAAGAATTTAGGGACGGTTATAAAAGTCAAGAGATTCTTTGCTGAGGAAAGTGAATGGCAGGGTTTGTCATTAAAAAAAAGTTAATGCAAATAGGATGTTCAAATGTACACGTGGATCTAAAGCTATATTAATCAAAGAAAGATTCTGTGGATTCCTGAAGTGGGCAGGGAAGATCTCTCAATGGTAGTAATTTAATTCAAATCATATAAGACGGAAGAGTGTTTCCTGTATTTATGACATCTAGGTCTCATAATTTCTTTACAGCAGACGCTGACCTTTTCAATAGCCTCATCAACTTAACCATATTTTGCTAAATTTAAAGATTTGCATATGTAAACCACCAGAGATTCATGTATCAACACCCACGCTAAAATTGTAATTTTTAGTTTACAATGAATCTCCTGCTACACCTTTTGAAATGCAAAACTTCATACTTCTCAATCGTAAATTTCATTCACTACATGTTGCCAATTTCACTAGTCTATGTTCTTCTGAGACAATAAATGTCCTCCTCATTGTATTTCTGAGTATTCTATAAACCTTTTGAAATTATGCTCTGTATATAGGAGTAGGGGCCATTAATGTATTCAAAAAAGTGATGGTCCAGATACTGAACACTGAGATACTGCTGTATAAATCCATCTGGTATGAAAACCTACCATTCACCATCTCTCACTGTTGGCTCTCACTTTCTCAATTCCTACTGCCTCTTGGTGGCAAATGAGGTAGGAAAAATGACGTGTGTGCCTCATGAAACACCTCCTGAGAACTGTTTCAAAACTCAAAACTAGATTATTCAAAGCTGGATTCTTTGGTATTTGGTAATGGTAGGTCACCAAGATTAACAATAGATGGAAATGATTGGCTCCCCGCATGGTCTAATAGCAACAGTTGTACAGCCTTAGATTAATGTGAACATTTTCAGGATGAAAGGAACACACATAAAACCTATGCCACAACAGGACAAGGTCTACTGAAGCAGCAATCAAAATTCATTCAAACTAGATAGGTTGAGATGGTCAGGAAAAATGGAAAGAAACGGTGGCTGTGAAGTAACTGGATTGAGACACTAACATAATGGAGAAAAAATAAAGGAAAGTACAAGAAACAAAAAGAAGGCAAACCTACATAGATATATTCACATTAACAAAAGAAAAATTTGAAATTAAACAAAACCAGAAATAAAACATAGAATCAAGAAACTATTGCATTGTAGAGATCTGTGATTTACTACGAATATCAGAAATATATTTAGATGCAGAAATTGGAAATAAACCCAAATTAAGAGTGGTTTAGTTTTTTTTATGGAGGGATACTGCAGAAATGAAGTTGATGTTGAGGAAAGGGAGAATCTGCAAAATGATACACAGAGTATCCCTAAGATGAGAACATCCTAAACTAGCCCTAAGGATACACGGCAGATTTATAGATCACTGTAAAAAAGAGGTCAAGTTGGTCTGTTGGTATAAAAAGGAAATAATTTTAATTGAAGAATTCAGTCATGAAATAGAAACCGCAAACCTAAGCAGTTTGGCATTGGAGTTAATCATTGTAACCCACAACGGTGGTGTAACATGAAACACCAAGAAAACGATGAGGTACTGTCGCATTCATATTTCTCTGCTTACCTGCTTTACCAATTTCACTAACTCTGCAAGCAAATTCCCACAGCCTGACAGCTTCCTGTTAAAACAGGAATAAAAACAAAGTTGCTGGAAAAGCTCAGCAGGTCTGGCAACATCTGTGAAGAAAAAAACAGAGTTAACGCTTCCGGTCCAGTGACCCTTCTTCACAACCGGGTCACTGGACCTGAAACGTTAACTCTGTTTTTGCCTTCACAGATGCTGCCAGACTTGCTGAGCTTTTCCAGCAACTTTGTTTTTATTCCTGATTTACAGCCGCAGTTCTTTCGGTTTTTATTCTGTTTAAAGAGATTGTTTCTACCGTCTGTTCAGAACCACTTCTTATATTTAGTATGTAATCCTTTGTTCAAATTACCCTCAATGGCTTGAAATAATCTAATTCTATCAGCCTTGTCCCATCCTTTCATAATTTTATACAATTCCATCATGATGATCTATAATGTATGCTTCTTTCATGAAAATAATTGGGCTGAATGGCATGCCTTACTTGTTATTATTTTGAAATTGTGAGCTAAATACTTATAGCATCAGAGTATTACACTTTTAATGGTTTAATTCAATAGCTATTTATAATTCCATGAATTACTGTTATAAATTAGTTCAAACATTTAATGCATTCATCTTTAATTTGTCATAAATAGTCATTTACAGCAATTGTAAAGGTCTTTTCGATGTTAGCAAATTGAAAATGACCTTGTTAGTGGCTGACTATGGTTCAAGATGCTACAATACCAGTCATCCAGGAGTTCGATGCTGTTTCAAGCATTCTTTATTATGTTATGATAATCATCTTTTTATGTTTTATTTGAGTTAGATGGAAAATCTGTGACCGGCCTGTTGTCGAGCTCAGGCAAATCTTTCCTCCTTTATCGGAATGTGATGAAATTCAGGAGGCAAGAATAGTTCAGGAACTAAAACACAAGTGAAATCTGACTTTAGGTCTAATAGAAATGCCAAATATTTGGATAATTAAGCAATGAAAACTGAATTAGGACCACAGGGTCAGAAATTTCTTTAGGACCATTCTCTGACCTGAAATGCTGCCATACACAGAAAGGTTTGAGGCTGGGCTAAAACTTGATTTTGCTATCGTCCTGTGACAACCTCAAAATGGGGAAATCGAGGTCTTTTTTTTACTGTTAGGTGTGAGAATGCTGGGTGGTGAGACTGCATTGTTGCTATCAAGGATTAATCGTTCAGTACTGGAAGTCATCTGACAAATTAAGAGATACTAAACACTAGACTTTCCTAGTAACTCAGTGAAACCACTTATCAGCTCAGAAATCTCATTATATCTGTGATCATAGAGATACTATTATTTGCTTTTTATGATTTGAGTGAATTGGTAGTCAGATTACAGAACTGCGAGTATTGCAAAACCAAGGTACTTAATTTATAAAGTTTCCTTTTCCTTTCATGGCATTTATCATGTACGTGTAGGCTGTGGTCAATGAGTTATAATGTTGTGGTCAGATTAGTATGCATCTATCTATGTCAGAGTCTACATTTACTGGTACTCAGCAACTCAAATAGGAGAAAAATCTTAACCAATAGCCATTCTGGAATGGCATTCTTGTTATTGAAAAAATATATTTGATTACTTTCTTACACAGGAGTCTATAAGGTCTTTCAAATCACTTGGCTGAGTATTGATAGCTAAATAAAGAAAAATTAAAGGGCAATGGGATCAGATTTTAACAGACATGATTAATATTGATTTTACCAGTTTATTAATTATGATTGTAAAATTAAACATTACAGGTACAAAATTAGCAGACCACAAACAGGACTTGACACCCAGGAAACCCAATTAGTCCCTTCAAAAGGATAAATATCTGATTAGGAACTGGACTGAAGATGACTGGATCAAGTCGGCCAACAAGTAATAAAAACATCTATGAAATGGGATGATTGCTGTGGTGCAGGGACAAAGGAAATGTTATTTCTGAAAAGCAAATAGCCAAGGTTGAAGGCTGGAGATTTGAGGATTGATAGCAATTTTGCACAGAAGTGAAACCAATTCTTTATCCGTAGTTCAGACTGAGCAAGGGTGAACTGGCAGCCTGTTTTGCACTCAGCAAATTTCGTTTCCATTATCCCAATGGGGTGAAATCAAACTCACTGGTTTCATTGCCTTTAGGAATTAAGGAGTGCTTATTCAGAAGTTAGTGGGTAAACTGAATGCATATCATAGAGGGAGAGAACTTGAGAGTTTTGCTCTTTCTCTATGCTTTCTAATGATGTCAGAACATGAGATAACATTCTGAGGACTCAGGTTTAAATCCCACCACATCAGATGGTGGAATTTGAGCTCAATAAATATCTGGAGTTAAGAATCTAATGATGACCATGAATCCATTATCAATTATCAGGATTAACCTAACTGGGTTACTCATGTCCTTTAGGGACGGAAACTGCCATCCTTACGCAGTCTGGCCTACATGTGACTCCAGACACACAGCAATGTGGTTGACTCTTAACTGCCCTTTGGGCAATTAGGGATGGGCAAGGCACCCTCATCCTGTGAATGAATAAAGAAAACAAAAAGATTTGCTCTCCTTACTTGAGAAAGGATGTCCTGGCACTGGAGGGGGTGCAAAGAAGATTCACTCAGTTGATTCCAGAGTTAAGAGGGTTGGCTTGTGAGGAGAAGCCGAATAGAATGGCATTATATTAATTGGAATTTAGTAGAATGAGGGGGGCTGTTATAGAAACATAAAATTATGAAGGGAATAGATAAGATAGAAGCAGGGAGGTTGTTTCCACTGGCAGGTGAAAATAGGACAAGAGGGCAGAGCTTCAAAATTCAGGGGACCAAAATTTGGACTGAATTGAGGAGGAACTTCGTCATCCAAAGGGTTGTGGATCTGTGGAATTCCCTGCCCAGGTGTGAAGTATTTGAGGCTTCCTCATTGAATGTTTTTAAAGCTAAGATAAATAATTTTTTGAATAGTAAGGGAATTAAGGGTTATGGTGTGAGGCTGGATAAGTGGAGCTGAGGCCACAAAAAGATCAGCCCTTCCAGCCTGCTCCACCATTCAATAAGATCATGGCTGATCTTTTTGTGGCCTCAGCTCCACTTATCCAGCCTCACACCATTCTGGCTCTTATGTACTTATATTCTTTTTGGATGATGGGACTATTTTGCTTAAATTTAACCACTGCTTCAGCAAAAGCAACAATGCTTTTGGATCACCATTTAAAATTTGATTTTATATCTTCATCTTTGATGTCTTATTTCAAAGTCATTGAGGATCAATTTCAGTGGAATTTTCCAGTTTGTCTGCTGTAGAAATCCAAGAAGAACAGTATAGCATTCATCTCTCCACAGATGTTGAGTGTTTCCAGCAATTTCTGTTTTTGTTTCAGATTTCCAACATCTACAGTTCTTTGCTTAGTATAATGTATATCCCTGGGTGCAACCCCCAAATCTTTCATTAAAGTTACAGAATTGGAGCATATAAGCCCTTGCTGATTCGAGATCAATGAGACAGCAAACACATGGTTATGAAGGAGAACTTGGAGAGTTTGTATAGTCACTACAAAGAAATTAGTGTAGTTGAGAATGCTATGCAACCTGAAAAGATCCAATAAAATCCCTTCGAATAACAGATTGGGCGGTGGAAGGCAAGTCGTCATGTTACTTTGGATTAACGGGAGCAGGACAGTTGAGTACTCAAATAAAGCTCATTGAAGCTACGCTTTTATTTCTGCTTCCAAAGTTCCAGAAAATGCAACAATCCTGTCAGGGTTAGATTCTCTTATGGCCACTCTCACAGAGGTTGAGCAGTGTGCTTAGGGCATTGTGTTATTACTTATTTTTAAAACATGAGGCTTTTGTAATACTTTTCACTTTATCTAATGCACATTTTAATCAAATTACTAATCTTCTGTACCACATTGTCACATTAAATTCACTGAATTCAATTGCAAGTGAATCACTGGACACCATGCAGTGATGCATCTTTGTGTTCCTAAGGGAAACACATAAGGATATCTCTGCAGAATATGCCTTCCAAAACTTCTTACCCAACGATGCCCAAAACCTGAAAGCAAACTAAATGCTCATAGTGCTATTGAAAACTAGCTTTCACAATGTTATGCAACACAGAAGTGTTAAAAATATATGGCACATGAGCCAATACTTACAAAAGGAGGTAACACTTCGTTGAGAGATAATGGGAACTGCAGATGCTGGAGATTCCAAGATAATAAAATGTGAGGCTGGATGAACACAGCAGGCCAAGCAGCATCTCAGGAGCACAAAAGCTGACGTTTCAGGCCTAGACCCTTCATCAGAGAGGGGGATGGGGGGAGGGAACTGGAATAAATAGGGAGAGAGGGGGAGGCGGACCGAAGATGGAGAGTAAAGAAGATAGGTGGAGAGAGTGTAGGTGGGGAGGTAGGGAGGGGATAGGTCAGTCCAGGGAAGACGGACAGGTCAAGGAGGTGGGATGAGGTTAGTAGGTAGCGGGGGGTGCGGCTTGGGGTGGGAGGAAGGGATGGGTGAGAGGAAGAACCGGTTAGGGAGGCAGAGACAGGTTGGACTGGTTTTGGGATGCAGTGGGTGGGGGGGAAGAGCTGGGCTGGTTGTGTGGTGCAGTGGGGGGAGGGGATGAACTGGGCTGGTTTAGGGATGCAGTAGGGGAAGGGGAGATTTTGAAACTGGTGAAGTCCACATTGATACCATATGGCTGCAGGGTTCCCAGGCGGAATATGAGTTGCTGTTCCTGCAACCTTCGGGTGGCATCATTGTGGCAGTGCAGGAGGCCCATGATGGACATGTCATCAAGAGAATGGGAGGGGGAGTGGAAATGGTTTGCGACTGGGAGGTGCAGTTGTTTGTTGCGAACTGAGCGGAGGTGTTCTGCAAAGCGGTCCCCAAACACTTCGTTGATCTTTATTTTACAGAGGCTGTTTTGTGTATTTCCGGTTCAGGCACATAGTTCTTTGAAAGTTGCATCACAGGTAGACACAGGACGGTTAAGAACACGTTTAGCATGCTTACCTTCATTGCTCAGACCATTGAGTTGATGAATTGGGACATCATGTTGAGGTTGTACAGGACATTGATGAGGCCATTTTTAGAATACTGTGTGCAGTTCTGGTTGCCAACTATATATTATCAGGATGTTGGTGGGTTTGGAGGATTTGAGCTATAAGGATAGTTTGGGGCTTTTTTCACTAGAGGATAGGAGCTTGAAGGATGACCTTATAGAAGTTCATAAAATCACAGGGGGCATACATAAGGTGAATAGCAAGGGTGTTTTCCCGAGGTTATGGCGGTTCAAAACTAGGGGGCATATTTTTAAGGTGAGAGGAGAAATACTTAGAAAGGACATGAGTGGCAATATTTTCAAACAGCGGGTGGTTTGTATGTGGAATGAACTGCCAAAGGAACTGATAGATGTAGGCAGATGCAGTTCCAATATTTAAAAGGCATTTGGACAGATGCATGAAAGGAAGGGTTTGGAAGGATATGGGCCAACTGTAGGTAAATGGGTCTAGTTTAGTTTGGGAGACTTGATCAGCACAGATGTGTTAGAACAAAGGGTCTGTATCCTTGCTTTATGACTCTATGCCTCTGTTGTTGGTTAGCCAGGTTTATAGATGTTTTTCCATTTGAGAATGTAAGAACTAGAGGAACAATAGTAAGAGTTGACCGTACAGTATACTAGGCCTGCTTCATCATTCAATATGATCATGATCATCTGCCTCAACTCCACTTTTCCAGAAATTTCCCATGCCCCTTGAGTCCCTGAGAGAAAAGCTACTTCTAAGTCAGCCTTAAATACATTTAATAACTGAGTATTCATAATCATGCTAGAAATCTCCTGAGTGAAAAAATTTCTTCTCATCTCAGTGTTAAATTTTCAACTGCTTAGCCTTCAAATGTGTGCTCACATTATATATTTCTGGAGCAGGGGAAACAACCTTCCAGTGCTTAGGTGTTTCCACGCCTTGTTATCTCAGGCTTCAGCATCGGCAGTTCCTACTATCTCTTACAGCGTCTACCTTGTGAAGCCCCTTTAGATTTGTATGTTTCAGTGAGATCACCTCTCTTTATTCTAAATCCCAGGGAACATAGGCACAATTTACTGAACTGGTGGAATCTATTCAGTTGCTGAATGACATGGGCAAAAGTAAATCAGTTGGGAAAATATGATGAGATCAGCAGAAGTGGGAATCTTAAACATTGACGGAAAAAATGGTATGATTCTGCAAAGAAGTTTTGATCAGCAAGATAAGAATCTTACTAGTGAGTGTGACAAGCGACCTATTTACATCCATTCACTTGCAGTTGCTTATCATTTATATCTAATTTCACTTATTTGATACACATTTGTCTATTCTAGCATGCACTGGAGAGAAACTGGATGATGACATTTCCTGACAGGAAAGCCAGGGCATATTAACTAGTGACTTCAGCTCGCTCTTGGCTCCTCTGGGCCTCTCCCTTGGATAGCAATCACCACATTACAGGGCATACTCTACGACCATGATCACCTGCTGCTACCAGCCAGGGAGACTGGCATTGAGTATGCACCACACTCTCCAAATCTTCATGGTCCTTTTCTCACCTATTTAAAATATAGCTCTCCACTTTGAAGGGCAATAGCACCTTTCATTTTAAATGCTGCTGTCAGGATGTTTTGCATGCAGTGGCATCCACCCACTTCATTGGTCTGATCACAGGGCATCGTATGGTTCCCGGCTCACTGTCTTGGCACTCATTCACTTTGTGCCTGTTTGGACACTGACAGCATCTCTGCTTCCCCTTTTTATGTTTTGCCTCTCATTCAGGCCTTACAGGGTCACTGTATTTGCTTCTAGTCTTGACATTCAGCGCAGGCACAAAGTAAGGCGGCATGTTGTGTTATCAGCCTTGATCGGTCAAGGGGATGGATACCATGGTGTATGGCACATTGCTATAGCAATTTCACACCTGGCAATGTGCCGGCACCTTAGGTGGCAAATGGTAATGGCTGCCACCACACCCAGAGTGGATGGAATAAATATGTCATTTTCTGAAGGAAGGGGGTCAACTTTTGTGGAATATGAGTTCGCAAAATGCCGTTACACTAAACAGACGTTTGTTTCTTGCACAGGTGAAAGACGCTTATTTTCATAAAATGCTGTACGTGAACTCTACCCTCAAACTACCGTGTCAACTAAAGATCTTGGCCAAAAGCAGTTTGGAACACGTCATTCAATATTACAAATTACTCCTACTCATGGCTGTGAGGCATTGATCTTTCTCTGTGGTTCATGCTGTTTAATAAAGTTAAGGTTACAAATCAATGGAAGCCTTCACAACATTTGTTACTCTCTCATTCAAACCTGACAAAGTTTCTTGCAAGTATGGGGGTGCTATGGAAAGGACAGTTATTACTCAGACGGTTTTAGAGCATTGTGTTTTCCTTAGGATGGCTGGCCTTGTTATCTTTATTCCTGTATCTGCAGTTGAAATGGCATTTGTTCACATAGCTGGTGATGATAAGTGAACATATATTTAAAAATCTGATAACATATTTACAATGAAATCTCACCCTGTACTACACATTTGCCCTCAAAGGATCTTCTTTTTCAACTCTCTCCCACGTTTAGATGCAGTACCGGTCTGTTTAGCTGGGCTGGAGGGATCCTCTCCCAGAGTGCAGCCTGTTCACCTTGAAGTGGGTGACTTTGTAGTGTTTGTGATCCGAGAGCATAGACACACTGAGTGTCACCTGCCCTAATGCAGGTTCATCCTCCTCAGCTTGAACTCCCGCAGGGCTGAGAGTGGCTGTGGCATGGAGGAGGAAGGCCCTGTCAATTATGCTGTGTCCTGAGACAAGACTTCTGGGGCCTGTGTGCGGTTCTACTTCCAATGCTGTCTGCTTGTGAAAAAGGACCACCTGGAGTGACATCAAGGTTCTTTGACCCCCTTTCGCCTCACTGTTGGTGTTGGGGATCAGTGGTTAGACTGATACAGTGCAGGTTCGTGCACATATCCGGCAGACACTGAGTGTGCTGGACCTGGCTCTCTATGGCAGCCATCAACCTCTCCATGGAGGCAGCCTGATGTTCACATACCAGAGGAAGCATGGTGCAAATGGCATTGTTGGAGTCCTCCAAACTTTTATTCACTTTGCCCAATTGCTCTAACAGACATGGCTTCTGCTCCTGTGTCTGTTTGTGCATTTGGATGAAGTTCTTAATGGCTGACGCCATGGGGTGATATCCTGTCTTGGCCAGGTGCCAGCGACCTGGGGAGCACTTCTTCCTTGACCAGCTGCAGAGACATGGCAGTGCATTGCTGAGCAGAATGTGCTCTGCCTTCTAGTTTCATTGATGTACCTACTGACTCGTCAGTATCTTGAACTGGTGGAGGGTACAGGAGGCAGTCTTGCTAGTACATCCTCTCAGGGGTCTGTGTATTCTTCCTCAGAGGCGAAGGAGGAGATGATGTCTTGAGTGGGGTATGCTACTGGTGCCTGCAGGAGACAAAAGGGTGAATGAGTTGAGAAACAGGAGTGATGAGAGAACCTAGAGCACCTGACATTGAACGTTACTATGTTGGTGGGAAATGGAGGTTTCGCCTTCATGCCAAGAGAGCCTCCATTCTCTCCTGCTAAGACATTTCCTCATAGGAGGTGAAGAGATGAACGTCAGGCACTCCACCAGCCATCTTGGCTCTCTCTTACCTTTGTGAACTATTTTCTCTTGGAATGCGACAGGGACGAATCGAGTCAGATGAACGTTATTGGCATAATTGCTATTCCTGGTGGAATTTGGGAAAAGACAGTGAGGTGCCCTGAGCACGTGATTGATCACTGCAAAGGCCAAGCAGGATTAGTACTGTGTTTGTGGCTACTTGGGGGTGGTGAGACTGAGTGAAGGAACATAGTGAGAGTAGTAGTGCATTTGCCTCGAGACGAGGCGGATACAGTGGCAGTGGTAGAGTCAAACACACAAGTGATGCATACAAGGTCACAGGTAGAGGGACCAGAGTTTTCAAAGGGTGGTTTGGCTTGATGATGTTACAAGTATACATTGTAGAGAGGTAACTGAGGTTTTGAATACATGGATTTTAAATTTAAGCGGTTGATTGACTTGGAAGAAGTATATGTCAGCAAGCGCAGCAAGATGAATGAAACTTGACTTGAGTTGCATATGACTTTTGGATACATTCAAATGTACAAAAGATGGGAGGCCAGCCAGGGGAGCCCAGGTTGTAGAGTTAAACTGCACCTAATCCATTACCTACTGCCAATTGCCCATTGCCCTACAGCTTGAGACTTGAATCTCAGGGAGATATTTTAGCAAAATGAGGAAAGTTAATACATTCCACAAGCAAGGCATAATCTGAATATGTCAAATTGGTCAATCTTCTTTAGTAAATTGTTAGCTAGTGTGTAGAACAAATTATTCAACAGGAAACCTTGAGGCTTCGAAAAGGAAATAGACAGGTTTCAGGCATTTTAAAGGAATCATTGTGATTGGATTGATTTTTCAATGTTATGCAAAAATTGCTCAGGAGAGGTAAAATATTATACAAACAATGTTAAAGGGTTAAATTATAAATACAGTTTGCAGAAACATGGTTTGTATTCCCTCAAACGTAGGATCTGGCTAGGTATCTGACTGTGCGCTTAAGATGTAGAGAAAGTGATTCCATTGGTGGGACCAAGTTTCAAAATTAGAGCCCAGCCATTCAAGAGCAAAATCAAAGAATACTTTTCGCATAAAGCTGAGGAGAAAAATAGAGTTTTATTGCCAAAAAAGAAAGCTGATCTTTGGCAACAGGAGTCTTTTAGACTGAGATCAATTTTTTTTTATGAGGTACATGTATTAAGGAGTTTGGAACAAAGGCGTGCAAATGGAATGGAGGTACAGTTCAGGCATCACTAATTGAATATTTGAGTGGATTTCAGGGTTTAAATCACCGACTTCTGTATCTTTGGATGCTGTGCTGGTAATGAATCTCATTTTCCACAGTAATGTTGGTGAATGAGTTCCGGAAACTTTGTGAAAACAGTGTAAGTTCACATTCAGGGCAATTTTTCAGAGCTTAAACAGATTTCCCACTGTCGTTAAACAACAAGTGGTCCAGGGAATATCTCAAAGTTCTCTTCCAATACCATTAACTGTTTTTAATATTGAATAGTTCAGGCATTCTTATACATTGGCATGGGCAATAAAGAGGGAATCTGACTGAAATTTACAGGATACTGTAAAGAGGCCTGGAGAGAGTGGATGTGCAGAAGATGTTATCACAAGAAACTAAGACCCAAGGGCTCAGTCTCGGGGTGAAGGGACAACCCTTTACAACTGAGATAAGGAGGAATTTCTTCAGCCAAAGGATGGTGACTTTGTGGAATTCATTGCTGCAGATGGCTATATCATTGACATCAATCAATGTCAAGTCAGCAAGTGTATTTAAAACAGAGACAGACTCCTGATTAATTAAAGAACCAAGGTTACAGGAAGAAGGTAGGAGAATGGAGTTAAGTAACATATCAGCTGTGATCAAATGGTGGAGCAGAATTTTTTAGGCTGAATGGCCTAATACTGCTCCTTTATCATATGGTCTTATAATCCTGATCATCTAATATCACAGATACTCGTATTTTAAAGGGTAGTAACACTCTTACAGACTGTGATTAATTACAATGGAAATTCCAATGCAGACACAGGGAACACACGAGGTGCACTGTACAAGTGAACAAGGAAGACATTAAAACTTTGTCATTCATGCACCATGAAGCACTTACTTGTAAATGGGATGCACTCATTATCCCACTGTACCCCATTATGCGTTCTGTTTGTAACCACAGGGAAACATTTCGAATCATATTATTTACATTAAAATGTTACTTAAAATTACCAAGAAATATACATGATGTAGGCATTTAAATTCTTTATAATGTCAAGGATGAGTAGCTAAAATAATTTCAGGTTGATCTTGTGATGGATCTTTAATTCTCCAACTGAAATGTGGAGCTTCAAAGCAGCCAATTCTTCCCAGCTAGGAATGCTACCAAACGGTAACTACCTATATCAAAATCAAAAACCAAAAGAACTGCAGATGCTGTAAATCAGGAACAAAAACAAAGTTACTGGAAAAGCTCAGCAGGTCTCGCAGCATCTGTGAAGGAAAAAGCAGAAACAGTTCTGAGGAAGGGTCACCGGACCCAAAATATTAACTCTGTTTTCTTCCTTCACAGATGATGCGAGACCTGCTGAGCTTTTCCAGCAACATTTTTTATGTATACTACCTACATCGAACAATTTAGCGTATTTTACGTCATTTTGTCACCAACTTGAGAGCGGAAAAGGTAATAAATGATAGACAGAAAAAGAGAAACACATAGAAGTCAGAGTTGGAGGCAAAGAGAATAAGATGCAGAAATGATGCACACAGGCACTGAATATTTGGGCACAGAGCAAGGTCGGGAAAGAGAGAGATGGACAACAGGATAGTTGGGGGGATTTTAACTTGTGTTGTGTGTGGATGGCAATCTCCTATAGGATTCTTTAATGGCTCATATTAATTGCTGGACCTCATTTGACTGTTGTCAGTCAGGTGGTCTGCTCTTTTTGATGGTAAGTGCAAATGGTAAAAAGGTTGAAAGGTCAGGAAACCTGGATGCCGCCTTCTGGCACCGAGAAAGCCACCAGCAACAAATTAAGTCAAGGTGGGATGAAGCAAGTGTCTAGTGGCTGGGCATATGGGAACCCAAAACTTACCTAAGAAGGTCTTCCTAACACTTTGCCTGGCGTCCAATACTAGAAGGGCCAAAACTCTATCAGGCCTCATATAGATCATGGAACTCGCATTTACAGTTATAGCTCTCAGCATTCATAGAATTTCTACTGTACAGAATGAGGCCATTCAGCCCATCAAGTCCACACCAACGCTCTGAAAAACATCCCACTCAGACCCAGACCCAGTGCCCCGCCCCACCTTAGCTCCATAATCCCGCATATACCATGCTAATCCACCTGGCCTGCACATCCCTGGATTTTATAGGGCAATTCATCATGGCCAATCCACTTAAGCAGCACATCTTTGGACTGTGGGAGGAAACCAGAGCACTCAATGGAAACCCATGCAGACACAGGAGAACATACAAACTCCACATGGACAGTCACCTGAGGCTGAAATTGAACCCAGGTCCCTGGCACTGTGAAGAGGCAGTGCTAACCACTGAGAATCTTAACCCTTGCCATTATTGGTGAAATTATAATGGAGAGGTTAGGAATGGAAGAGGAAATGAATTGTTTCACTTTAATTCCCTGTTGCTTCGTTCACATTTTGAAATCCCCCAAATGAGAGAGAAAAACAAGATTCAGACTTTGGCTAATAAGTGACAAGTAACATTCACACAAATGTAATGATGGGTTAATAGGGCTTTAGAGGAGATTTATAGCTCAGGTTGTGGATGTTGTTGTTGGTTGACTTGCTGAGCTGGTTCCCTGTTCCACAGGCATTTCATTACCTTGTTGGGTAACATCATCAGTGCAGCCTCTGATGAAGCACCATTGTATTTTTCTGCCTGTTGTTTAAACTATGGTGTCCGTTGAGCTGGATTACCTCACTTCTGGTTGTCCATCGCAATAGAGTGTATTGGGGGGTGTCAATCTCTATGTGTTTGTTGATGGCTTTCTTCATGGAGTACCAGGCTTCTAGTAATTCCCGTGTTGTTTCTGCTCAGCTTGTCCCAGGATCTTGGTGTTGTCCCAGTTGAATTGGTGGTTCTCTTTATCCATGTGGACAGAGATGAGGGAGTATTGATCATGTCTTTTTGTAGCCAATTGATGTTTGTGTACCCTTGTTGTTAATTTCCTTCCTGTTTGTCCAATGTAGTGTTTGTCATTGTCTTTACAGGGAATCTCGTATATGACATTGGTCCTGTCCATAGTGGGTAGTGAGCCTTTGGTCCGGGTGAGCAGTTGTCATAGAGTTGATGTGGGTTTGTGTGCGACTTTGATAGAACATAGAACATAGAACATTACAGCATGGTTCAGGCCCTTCAGCCCTCGATGATGTGCCGACTGATCTGATGCCCAATGCCGTAGGAGTCTTGTGGTCAGTTCAGATGTGTTCCTGATGTAAGGTAGTGTGATGAGTGTGTCGGGGGGTGTAGTGTCTTCCTGGTGTTGTTTGTGTAATAGGCACCTTCAAACCCAGTTTTTTTGGGCCCCCATTGTCTCTGAATACCTGGAAGAGGTATTCTCCTTCTTCTCGGCATAGCTCTGTGCTGCAGCTGTGTGTTGTTGCCTGTTTAAATAATATTTGCACGCAACTACGTTTGTGTATGTTAGGGTGGTTGCTGTTGAAAATTCAGCACTTGGTCAGTGTGTGTGGCTTTCCTGTGTATCTTTGTTAGGAATTCCCCATTTGTCCTGTGCTCTATAGGAATAGGAGCTGTTTGTTCTTCTCCCATTCTGTAGTGAATCTGATTCCGGCGAGGGTGTTGTTTATTAGTTTGTGTGTCTTTTCCAGTTTAGTCCTTTCAATGATGACAAAGGTGTTGTACACATAGAGTATCCATAGCTTTGGTTGGATTAGCAGAAGGGACATACTTTCAAGTCTCTGCATTGCCGTTTCGACTATTAGTCCATAGATAGGTGAGCCCATAGGTGTCCCGATGATCTGTTCATATATTTAGCTATAAAAGGTGAAGTGGATGGTGAGGCATATTGTCTGTGGAGATGGTGTCACTCGGGTCTTGTTCTTGTTTTAGTAGTGCTGTCATTGTTTCAATTGCTAGTGGTATGTCTATCGAAGTGAATAGGGCAGTAACATCAAATGAGACCATGGTCTCATTTTCATCTATCCTTATGTCCTTGATGGAATTGAGGAACTCTTGGGCTGAGTGGATTGAGTTCGGTGACTTGTTCACTCATCTCTATCACATGGATAAGGAGAACCATCAATTCGACTGGTGCAACACTAAGGTCCTGGGAGAAGCAAAGCAGAGATAGGCATGGGAATTCCTAGAAATCTGGCACTCCACGAAGAAAGCCATCAACTAACACATAGAGATCGACCCCATATAAACTCCATTGCGAAGGAAAACTGGAAGTGAGGTAATCCAGCTCAACTGACTCCAGAGTTTACATAAGAAACCCTCAGTCCAATTAACCCCCATGCCCTTCCATGTACATGGTACATGTATAGTACTTGTTCATCCTTAATTTCCCTCTGTCTCAATTTTCCTGATGCCAGTGAAATAAAGAATCACTCCTTCATGATCTTGGGGCTGTACATGTGTTCCAATCTAATGTTAAATGAATAATGTGGGAAGGTCAGAGGTTGGGAGTTCAACAATGAGAAACTCGCCTCCTGACTCCTCAAGTCTTTCCACCATTTACAAAGCAGCAGTCAATATGTGATTGAGTGTAAATCCAAAAAGGCTCAAGAATCTGTACAATATGATGGAAAAAGCTCTCTCTGCCTACCAAATTGGCATACTGTCCCCACTGTCAATATTCACTTCCTCCACCTTAGTACACAATAGTAGCAAGGTCTAGAGACTATGTTATTCCAGCCATTTGGTTTGTCTCCAGCACCATCTTATTTTTATGATGTTTTCTAATTATCTCTTTGCCTCAATTAATCAGATCATAGGTAATCCCTTCACCTACTATTCAGCTGTTGACACTGTACTCAACACCATCTGACACTTACAATCACCCACAGAGACATATTATTCAGCCTGTTGACACTCTACTCACACTATTTGTGTGATCATTTGATCTCTCTCCCTATACATTCTGTACTTATGTGCTTCCCCCTTTCACCTGACGAAGGAGCAGCACTCCGAAAACTTGTGATTTCAAATAAACCTGTTGGTTTACAACCTGATTTGTGTGACTTCTGATCATGTCCATCACAGTCCAAAACTGGCACCTCTACATCATGCCTACCAGATGCAATATACATTGCAGGAACTCACTTATTTACATTAAACATAGAACATTACAGCACAGTACAGGCCCTTCGGCTCTTGATGTTGCGCCGATCTGTAAAACCAAACTGAAGCCCATCAAACCTACACTATTCCATTATTATCCATATGTTTATCCAATGACCATTTAAATGCCCTTAAACTTGGCGAGTCTACTACTGTTGCAGGCAGGGCGTTCCACTCCCTTACTACTCTCTGAGTAAAGAAACAACCTCTGACATCTGTCCTATATCTATCACCCCTCAATTTAAAGCTATGTTCCCTCATGCTATCCATCACCATCCGAGGAAAAAGGCTCTCACTGTCCACCCTATCTAATCCTCTGATCATATTGTATCTCTCTGTTAAGTCGCCTCTTAACCTTCTTCTCTCTAATGAAAACAGCCTCAAGTCCCTCAGCCTTTCCTCATAAGACCTTCCCTCCACACCAGGCAACATCCTGGTAAATCTCCTCTGCATCCTTTCCAATGCATCCACATCCTTCCTAGAATCCAGTGACCAGAACTGTACGCAATACTCCAAGTGCAGCCACACCAGAGTTTTGTACAGCTGCAACATGACCTCACGGCTCCAAAACTCAATCCCTCTACCAATAAAACCTAACACACTGTATGCCTTCTTAACAACCCTATCAACCTGTGTGGCCACTTTCAGGGATCTATGTACACAGACACCGAGATCGCTCTGCTCATCCACACTACCAAGAATCTTACCATTAGCCAGTACTCTGTATTCCTGTTACTCCTTCCAATGTGAATCACCTCACAATTTTACGCATTAAACTCCATTTACCACCTCTCAGCCCATCTCTGCAGCTTATCTACGTCCCCCTGTAACCTGTAATCCTTCCGCACTATCCACAACTCCACTGACTTTAGTGTCATCTGCAAATTTACTAACCCATCCTTCTACGCCCTCATTCAGGTCATTTATAAAAATGACAAACAGCAGTGGCCCCAAAATTGATTCTTGCAGTACACCACTAGTAACTGAACTCCAGTTTCAACAATACATTCTGAACATGCCAATTCTATTAGTAGGAAGAACAAGGACAGCAGGACACCTGCAAGTTTCCTTTCAAGACACACATCACCCTCATTTAGAACTCCACTACTGTTACTGAATATAAATCCTGCAATACCCATAAAAGCTTTGTATGTTCCACTAACACCATATGGACTGCAGTAGTTCATTGAAGTGGCTCACCATAACATTAATTATACGTGCACAATTAATGCTGTGTTACCAGCGATACCTGCATCGATAAGTAAGTAAAAAGAAAGTCATTAAGTTTCCTTCAAGGCCTCCCCATGACTTTATTCAAAATATAAATTTGGGAACTGATCTTGAGAATTCTATACTTCTATAGGCTAATCCAAAGCCTACTGCTTGATGCAAAACATTCACATGCATGTACTTACAATTAGTTGCTGCTGAAGCTACAATCTTATCAAATTTACTTGCCTCATTTTATGTGTTTTCACTCCTTCCACCTCTAATGAACCTACTAACCCCGGATAAGATCCATATATTATCATAAGCGGATTGACTCTGTTGGATTCTACTGATCTTTACATATCAGTTTCAAATGGAACAACCTGTTTACCAATTGCAACATTGAAGGACTCATACTATCATGATAAAATTATCAATTGTCCTGACAACCGTGATATTAGAACTACTGGGAGAGTTAATCCCATTTCACCCATACAATAAGATAATCCTCTTCCGCTCCTGAGCTGTCATAGTTATTTGATTAGCAAGATATATGAATATAGTCAGAATTATTCAAAGAATGACATGCGAATGGCAGTTTGAATGCTGAATCATACATAAGCTCACGTGGAGTAGTGTAATTGCGGTGAAAAAGTGGATTTTAGGATGATATGATGGTGTAGTGGTAATGTCACAGGACTAGTGTGCCAGAAACAAATGAGAATGACCTGGAGGCATAGGTTCATAAGCCAACAAAAGGACCTGGTAAAATTCAAAATTCAAAGGCTGCCTTTGTAAAGGTGACCACAAAACTATTATTGAATATAATAAAATATTGTTTGGTTTACTGATTTTCCTTGTAGATGGATATCTGCAAATATGATGCTAGGATGGAGAAGCGATGGAATGGACTCAAACTAGAATTTACAGCTCATCAAGGTGTAGTCCAAAACAACAGGACAGCAATCTGTGAGCAAATGATTGTTTATTTGGTTGGTTTGTAAACTTAAGTTTCAGTAGAGTGCAGCTATTAACAGTTTTAGACACACCATAAGCATTAGTCACTGTTGCAAGTTTTACAACGCCAAGAAGTGCAGTTACATCTATATCGTTTTTCATAGGTTTGTCATTATATTGTGATGATTGGATTATCTTGTAGATGAATCACGATATAAATCTCTTTCATATACACTATGCCCTGATATTAATCAAAACCATTAAAGCAACACAGTCAGTGCAAATTAAAAAATCTGCATGTCTAGATTAAAAATTGCTGCAATTTATCATAAATAAACCTTCTAACCCTTTCAGGTATTTGGTAGATTACTGTGCCGTATCCTCTTCTTTCTGTCAGGAAAATTCCAGTTGGCACTTCTCTTTTGGGCCTCATTTTTCTTGGCAGTGCATTACAGAACAAATGGATTTTCCAAACTAGAAACTGAGCTGAACAATGCGATGTGGAAGGCAGTACTATACTAATCAATTCTCTACTAAGCAATAAGAGTACTGAAGGCATTGAAGTTGCTCCTGAAACTGCAATTCACATAATATTTTCTTGAAAGGTATGACTTTAAATGAATGGATCCTAATTATCATGCAAAAATAAACTTACTTATGGAAAAAAATTGCATCTATTTATTTAGTAAGAGATCACTTCCTTTTGAGTAACACTTTACCCAATCTCCTTCCATAAAATACCATGGAAAAAAAAAATTCTGCATACTGTCTCTGGATTAATGATTGATGACAAATATGTTTTCAATCTATTTTCTAACAATTTTTCATTCTCTATTAATCAGTTAAAAGTGCCTATAAAGGGCTGAAGTAAATCCTGATGAGTTATGTCTGCAGATGCTCAAGTATTATTACACATTTGCAAACACATCAGTTACAGTGCTGTAATTGTTATGTTATTGAATATGCCACCTAAGTTCTGGAATAGTAATCCAAAGAACTGTTCAACAACAGCTAAAAAAAGGAGATAATTAATTGAAATCAGAAAATCGAAGCTCATGAACTAGGAGGATCACATTAGTCAGCTTTAAAAATATTACCTCAAGGTCAGGATAGTGAATTGTGATAAATGGTTATTTTTCAGGATGACTATACAGGATGATAGACATTGTGTTCTGAAACATTTAATGGTAGGGTCATTGCTTTTTTTGATTTGGGTAAGTAACTTCCATAACTGAATACAGAGTAACTTTTCAAAATTTGTCTGTAATATCAAACTTGGAGATGTGGCTAACAGTGAGGATGATGCTAATTGATTGCAAAAGGACATGTACAGGCTAGCAGAATAGGCAGTTAAGGCGAATGTGGACCTTAATGTAGAGAAGTGTGAGGTGATAAGTATGAAGCCCATGGGACAGAAACAGCCAGAGGAATCCAGAATTTACAACTGCATGAAAGTATTTATTTCTCTTCTTGCAGACACCCTCTTTTGGTACAAAAGTACATGGTTGCCCTTAGTTGTCAAAACATATACTGCAGTTTCAAACAAATTGCATTTCCCCCGTTCTTAAATAAGATACATACCATGTTTCAATGATTTGTCTCCAAGGTGTAAACAAAACCACATGCATAAATTGGACATTCAACTTTATTACATATTCTAACTTCTGGATTAATTTAACAATGAGCTGAATGATTTATTCATCAACTGAAAGCAATTCATTTTGTAACATAATCACTTAAGCATGGTAGACATTCTCTCTTATGAGAAGGATATTATCTGTGATGTCAATGTCAGATTCATTTTCAGCAGTATTTTCATTGCTTTGAGGAATGATATGTTTTGCCTGCTGATTTGTGAACCATGCTTACCAATGATTGTTGATCCTTTTGTGTTGGTCACAACCATCAGCTCGGCATCACAGGAGTTGTTTGTTTTCCAAACTGGGATAACTCTGACTTTAGCAATATGTACATAAGTTGCATGGCCCAGATCTTCTGCGACAATATACTGACTCAATGGCAAATGCGCAGGAAGCTGGAACTTACAACAGACAATTCTTTTCTTGGGATACTTCATCAAAGTTTCTAATTCTCAATTAGTGTCACTTATTCAGAAAATGTTAGACAGTAAAATCCAAGTCTTACTCTTGAGTAACCACAGAATTGGGCCTCACCAATTAGCAAAGAGGGTTAAGGAAAATCTAAAGCCTTTTATCTGTATATAAGGAGCAAGAGAATAACTCAAGAAAGGGTTGGCCCACTCAAGGACAAAAGAGGGAAGTTATGTAAGGAGTCAGAGAAAATGAGTGAGATTCTTAATGAGTATTTTGCATCGGTATTCACCGAGGAGAGGGATATGATGGATGTTGAGGTTAGGGATAGATGTTTGATTACTCTGGATCAAATCAGCAAAAGGAGGGGTAAGTGTTGGGTGTTCTAAAAGGCATTAGGGTGGACAAGTCCCCAGCTCTGGATGGGATCGGTCCCATGTTACTGATGGAAGCGAGAGAGGAAATAGCTGGGGCCTTAACTGACACCTTTGCAGCATCCTTAACCATGGGTGAGGTTGGGAGGACTGGAGAATTGCTAACATTGTCCCCTAGTTTACGAAGCGTAGCAAGGATAATCCAGGTGATCATAGATAATTACGATAATTATGGTGAGCTGACATCAGTGGTGGGGAAGCTGCGGGAGGAGATAATGAGGGATAGAGTCTATTTATATTTGGAAGAAAATGGGCTTATTAGTGATAAGCAGCATGGTTTTGTGCAGGAAAGGTCATGTCTTACTGACTTGATAGGATTCTTTGAGGAAGTGACAAAGTTGATAGATGAGGGAGGGGCTGTAGATGTCATATACATGGACTTCAGTAAGCCATTTGATAAGGTTTCCCATGGTAGGCTGATGGAGAACGTGAAGTTGCATGGGGTCCAGGGTGTACTAGCTAGATGGTTAGAGAACTGGCTGGGCAACAGGGGACAGAGGGTTGTGGTGGAAGGGAGTTTCTCAAAATGGAGAACTGTGACCAGTGGTGTTCCACAGGGATCCATGTCAGGGCCACTGTTGTTTGTGATATACATAAATGATCTGGAGGAAGGTATAGATGGTCTGATAAGCAAGTTTGCAGATGACACTAAGATTGGTGGAGTAGCACATAGTAAAAGGGACTGTCTGAGAATGCTGCAGAATACAGATAGAATGAAAAGTTGGGTGGAGAGATGGCAGATGGAGTTCAATCCATGCAAATAGAACATAGAACATAGAACATTACAGCATAGTACAGGCCCTTTGGCCCTCCATGTTGTGCCAACCTGTCATACCGATCTCAAGACCATCTAACCTACACTATTCCATGTATGTCCATATGCTTATCCAGTGACAACTTAAATGTACCTAAAGTTGGCAAATCTACTACCGTTGCAGGCAAAGCGTTCCATTCCCTTAGTACACTCTGAGTAAAGAAACTATCTCTGACATCTGTCCTATATCATTCACCCCTCAATTTAAAGCTATGCCCCCTCATGCTCGCTGTCACCGTCCTCGGAAAAAGGCTCTCCCTATCCACCCTATCTAACCCTCTGATTATTTTATATGTTTCAATTAAGTCACCTCTCAACCTTCTTCTCTCTAATGAAAACAGCCTCAAGTTCCTCAGCCTTTCCTCGTAAGACCTTCCCTCCATACCAGGCAACATCCTAGTAACTCTCCTCTGCACCCTTTCCAAAGCTTCCACATCCTTCTTATAATGCGGTGACCAGAACTGTACGCAATACTCCAAGTGCGGCCGCACCAGAGTTTTGTACAGCTGCAGCATAACCTCTTGGTTCTGGAACTCGATCCCTCTATTAATAAAAGCTAAAACACTGTATGCCTTCTTAACAGCCATGTCAACCTGGGTGGCAACTTTCAAGGATCTGTGTACATGGACACCGAGATCTCTCTGCTCATCAAATGTGAGGTGATGCATTTTGGAAGATCCAATTCAAGAGCGAACTATATGGTAAATGGAAAAGCCCAGAGGAAATGTGATGCACAGAGGGATTTGGGCGTTCAGATCCATTGTACCCTGAAGGTGGAAACGCAGGTCGATAGAGTGTTCAAGAAGGCATACGGCATGCTTTCATTCGTCGGACGGGGTATTTAGTACAAGAGTTGGCAGGTCATGTCACAGTTGTATAGGACTTTGGTTTGACCACATTTGGAATACTGCATACAGTTCTGGTCACCACATTAGTCACCACATTACCAAAGGGACGTGGATGCTTTGGAGACTATGCAGAGGAGGATCACCAGGATGTTGCCTGGTATGGAGGTGCTATCTATGAGGAGAGGTTAAGAGATTAGGATTATTTACATTAGAAAGACAGAGGTTGAGGGGGGACCTGAGTGAGGTCTACAAAATCATGAGAGGTATAGACAGGGTGGATAGCAAGAAGCTTTTTCCCAGAGTGGGGGACTCAATTACTAGGGGTCATGATTTCTAGGTGAGAGGGGAAAAGTTTAAAGGAGCTATGCGCTGCAAGTTCTTTACGCAGAGGGTGGTGGGTGCCTGGAAGGCGTTGCCAGCAGAGGTAGTAGAGATGGGCACGATAGCATCTTTAAAGATGCATCTAGAGAGATATATAAATGGGCAGGGAGCAGAGGGGTCCATATCCTTGGAAAATAGGCGACAGGTTTAGATAGAGGATCTGGATCGGCACAGGCTTGGAGGGCCGAAGGACCTGTTCCTGTGCTGTAATTATCTTTGTTCTTTGTTCAATCATTCAGCTTGATCACCCTGACTCCCCTTGACACTCTGAATGTCCTTGCCACTCCATCTGCTTTTCCAGTTCAAAATGATTAGCCCCGTTACCCAATGATCCTTCTAACCTTAACTAATCCCTCATCCACTGACTTCCACTCTACCCAACTTTCACCCTAGCCCTCTCTCACAATTCAGGGTTGCCACTCTACCTACTTGCCACCCAACCCAGTGCCACCCTATCAATCTACCCCAGCCACATGTCACCATACCCATTATCCACTTACCTTTGTTTATCTATGAACACACACTTATAGCCCTACACATTCCCCTTTGCAACTACTTGTTCATATTTATTCATTCATGAACATATTGATGACACTCGAAACCTTTGAACACTTACCAAAATTTGAGAACAAGTGCTATGAAAAGGTATACGGTTTCTGCATTAATTTTCTTTACTGCTGTAACCTTGGATTCTTGAGTGAGCTCTTCTGCATTGTGATTTGCAAGTCTGGCCTTTCTCAAAGTATTCAGATAAATGGTAGGCCTAGATGTAGGGTTCTGATGTTAATCAATGTTTTGCTCTGCATTTACTCTCGTTCTATTCTCTGCTCACCATCACATTTGTGTATATGTTGATTGTTACCTCTGTGGGATAGCTCAAAAAGACACATGCCCTTAGGGATGTGCAAAGTTGAGAACAGCTGGAATCTTTCCAGTAGTTAAGTGAGGATTTACTCTGTAATTGTGAAGAATGTTATTCAGATTCTTCCTTGATGACGTGTACTTTATCTAGATACACATAACTTTCTTATCTTCTCCATAACTTCTGGCCAAATCCTGAATGTGATTTTTCAATGAATGAAACATAGTTAGTTCTGAAAATATTGCTGAACTCATTAGCGTTGAAAGGAGGCCCTTTGTTACTTCTCATCATTTGAGGACTTACAAATAAGGCAACAATCTGGTCAGGATTTGGGATGTCTGTTTTCTTTGAGGTTAATGTTACTTTTTCCACAACTGTAGGCATCAATGAAAACAACCAACTGCTCTCCAGATGACACATTGGTGAAATCAAGGCAAAACCTCACTCCATAGTTCTTGAGCTAGTTCACATATTTTAAGAGGATTGTGAAAATTTTCTAGTTGCTTGACACGGCAAATACTGATTGATATTATTTACTCCCATGTGGTCAATTCCTGAGAATTATATTTTGTACTCCGATGTTATTGAGTTTTGACAACTCCACGGTGATGGCCATGCGTTATATCAGAAACATATTCTGTCAGTCATTGTATTATCTGAGATCAGATGTAATTGTAGCTTTGAGCTCAGTTTGAGCATTCAAAGACCTCATAGTGTGGGAATGATTTGAATTTTAGATGATCTTTCGGTTGTATTTTTCCAGTTTTACAATTCTGTAGCTAGTGTACAAGGCTACAATGCCTCGTCTTGTTTTAACACTGCTTTGGTGTCAGCTAGTTTCAGTGACTTGGATGTGACTTTTGAGTTTACTGGTTAAAACATTTTGGCAACTAGACTTTACGACTAGTCGAAGTGACTTGGCAATGAATGTCATAAATTGTCAATAGCAATCACTCATTCATGAGAATGATTGTCCACCACCCAAGAAATTCCATGTCACTGGTCATGGATTCTGTCATTCCTTGTGTGGTTGATCCTAGATCCACATCTCCAACCACATGTTTGCCATTTTTTATCCAGGAGACGGAATCGATCCTTGGCCTTGAGATCATTGCCATTCCTTTATCTGAAGACAGTAAGAGCTTCTGATGTTGGAGTCGGAGATAACACAATGTGGAGCTGGAGGAACACAGCAAGCCAGGCAGCATCAGAGGAGTAGGAAAGATGGCATTTCAGGCATTCCTTTATCTGGTCCCGTTTCTGTTCTTCTTTTTGCTGCCGGGTGTTCTCAAAGAATTTCTCCGAGTCAGTTTCTTCAAAACCAGTGCTTCCCATACGTTGACCTCTATGCCGCATTTCTTGAGGTGAGCCTTCAGGGAGTCTTTGAAATGCTGCCTTAGCCCTCCACTCAATCCTGTGCCTTCCTTGAGCTGGGGAAGAAAAATTTACTTTGGCAGCTGGAAGTCAGGCATCCTAAGCATGTGACGAGCCATCAGACTTGGGGTCTCAGATGATCATGGTCTCAGTGCTGGTGTTGTTAGCTGCTACAGGGTCACTGATGTTGGTTTTCCTGTTCTCCGAGCTAATTTAGAGATCCACCTCATCCAGCATTGATGGTTCTTTCCAAGGGTCTTGGACTCATGTCTATACATAGTCTGGGTTTTGGAGCCATAGAGAAGAACTGGGAGGGTGAAGGCCTCACACACAAGGATCTTGCTATTGATACGAATGTCATGGTCATCTAAGACTCATCCTTAAGCGTCCAAAGGTGACGCTGACAGATTGGATGTGGTGTCAAATCTCCAAATTGACATCAGCCTTCGATGATATATAGGTTCCCAGTAAGGGAAACATACCATATTGAGAGGATTTTTCCTTTGACCTTCATCGAAGTCCAGTCTGGAACTTGACCTGGGACATGTTGGTAAAGGATTTGAATTTTCTTGAGGCTTAGGCTGAGACCAAATCTTTGGTATGATTTAAGGCATTTAGTGAGGCTTGAAGGCTCTCTCTTCTGAGAGACCGGGCATTGTCATTGCACACTGAAGTTCCACAAGTCAGATTGGTGTAATTTTCTTCCTGGAATTAAACTGTTTGCGATTGGAAAGTTTTTCATCCATCCTGTAGACAATATATAGTTGGCTAGGTTGAGGTTGCATGACTGATTTGCAACATGGAACATGTACACCTTTATAAGATTACAAAGTGTGGAGCTGGAAGAACACAGCAGACCAAGCAGCATCTGAGGAACGTTTGTTCTCCTAAGATGCTGCTTGGCCTGCTGTGTTCATCCAGCTCCACACTTTGTTATCTTGGATTCTCTGGCATCTGCAGTTCCCATTATCTCATGTACACCTGTCGTTGAGTATACAATGCTGTATCTGAGTCGGGAGTGGGGGGGTGGGGTTTGTTGTACAATCTTGCTGGTGATCTTTGGTTATGATTTCAAACTCAATTCAATACAAATGCAGATGAAAACGCAGGATAACCCAGGTGATTAAAAGCTTTCTCACTCTGCAAATAATTTTGCTGTATGCTTGCAACCGATCAGACTGCAAACTCAATAAAAAAAACCGAAAGAACTGCAGATGCTGTAAATCAGGAACAAAAATAAAGTTGCTTTATGGAAAAGCTCAGCAGGCCTGGAAGCATCTGTGAAGGAAAAAACAGAGTTAATGTTTCAGGTCCGGTGGCCATTCCTCATAACTCAGTTCTGAAAGGAAGGTTCACTGGACCTGAAACATTAACTTTGTGTGTGACTATGATCCCTGCTTTGCCTTTTGTATGTGAACTGTACCTACACCCATTGAACTTTCATCCATAACTACCTTTTTGCCTTTCTTAAGGTTAAAATGATATTTGTGCAACTTGCTCATTATGATTACTTGATTTATTTGTTGTCTGCTCCCATTTGGTAGTTTCTATTGTCAGATTGTGGAGGGGGCAGAGTGATGTCTGGAATGGAGTTACTACAGTAGATGAAGTGTCTAAGCAAACTCCAGATTTCTTGCACTTTTGTCGGATTCACAGCATTTTCAATGGCTTTAACGTTCTATGAATCCCATAAATAATCCTTCACTGATGAGCACATGATGGAAGAATTTATTTTTTGTTTTTATTGAACAAGTACTTGTCTTTGTTCAAGGTAAGGTATATTTTCTAAAATGTTGTAGGCACACACATAGGAATGTCTTGAGTTCATTTTTTCCTTCACAGATGCTGCCAGGCCTGCTGAGCTTTTCCATAAAGCAACTTTATTTTTGTTCCTGATTTACAGCATCCGCAGTTCTTTTCGGTTTTTTTTACTGAGTTCGCAGTCTGATCGGTTGCAAGCATACAGCAAAATTATTTGCAGAGTGAGAAAGTTTTTAATCACCTGGGTTATTCTGTGTTTTCATCTGCAATTGTATTGAATTGAGTTTGAAATCGTAACCAAAGATCACCAGCAAGATTGTACAACTAACCCCACCAACCCCCCCCCGACTCAGATACAGCATTGTATACTCAATCTGATATAGATGAGAATGTCATTATTGATGATCAACACACCTGCAAGCCTTTGAAGTGCAGACTGACTGATGTGCTGAAATTTTTCAGCTGTTCAATAGGCACCAACATTAAGCATCTTGTAATTGACTGAGTAATTGCAGGTTGTTTTTGAGTCCCATGTGAGTGGAGAATTTTGTAAGATACCCTGATACTTCTACAACCTAGTTTTGATGGTAACCTGCATTGAGGCTAGGTTTAACAAAATATTTAACATTGTTCATTATCTGTGTGATATAATCGATGATTGGTTTCAACAGTCATAACCACAACGAAGGATACTATCAATTTAGACAAGGTGCAATGCCTGAAAAAACCCACCTTCCTGCAAGAGACTGTTTCTTGCATATGAATGCAGGTAGCTCCAAACAACTATAAGTGTGCTACATTGTGGGTCCAATTGATACTTCTTTATTACTTCAAAGAATGGGGCATTGCTGGTTAGACAGCATGAATTGCCCATCCAGAATTGTAATTAAGATGGTTGGTGAGCTGCTTTCTTGAATGGTTGCAGCCCATGTGCTGTAGATGCAACCACATGCTGTTTGGTAGGGAGTACTGGGATTTTGACTTAGTGATAGTGAACGAACAGTGATACATTTTCAAAACTGAATGGTGTTTGGCTTGGAGAAGAAATTGTGGGCAGTGATGTCACCTGGCACCTGCTGCCCTTGTTGTTCTAGATGCTGGAGATCATGGATTTGAAAGTTACCATTGAAGGAGTCTTGGTGAATTGCTACAGTACATTTTAAAGATGGTACACACTGCTGCCACTGTATGTTGGTGGTGGAGGGACTTAATGTTTTAGATTATGGATGTTTTATCAATTAAGTGAGCTGCTTCATCATGTATAGTGTTCAGCTTGTTGGAGTGTTATTGACCTGCTTTCATCCAGGCAAATGGATAGTATTCCATTGCACCCTTGACTTGTGCCTTGCAGATCGTAGACAGATTTTGGGAAATCAGGAGATATGTTACACATTACAGAATTTCCAACCACTGGCCTTGCTCCAGTATCTACAATATTTATTTTGCTGGTACAGTTGAATTTCTAATCAAGGGTAACCATTAAGCTGTTGATATTGGGGGAATTCTGTGATTGGTATTGTGATTGAACATCAAAGAGAGATGGTTGGATTCTATCTTTTTGGAGATGGTTATTGCCTGGCACTTGTGTGGCATTAATTTTTTTTGGTCAATTATCAGATGAAGCCTGGAAATTGTACAGTTCATGGTATTTATAAGCTTTTTCTATTCTGAGTAGTGAAAATGGTATTGGGCAATGTACAATCAGAGATGAACATTCTTACTAAGATAACACAGTGTACAGCTGGATGAACACAGCAGGCCAAGCAGCATCAGAAGAGCAGAAAGCTGATGTTTCGGGTTGAGACCCTTCTTCAGAAATTTCTGCTTGGCCTGCTGTGTTCATCCAGCTCTACACCGTGTTATCTCCAGCATTGGCAGTTCCTACTATCTCATGAACATCCTTACTTCAGACACTGTGATGGAGGGAAGGTTGATGATGAAGCAGCTACAGATGGTTGAGTCAAGAAAACTGTCCTGAGGAGCCCTTGCACAGCTGCCCTTGTACTGAGATAACTGACGTCCAACAACTGCAACCATTTTACTGTAGGTATGACTCAAACCAGTGGGGAGATTCAACCCCCAACTCCAATTTCATTTAACTCTGTGAATCCACATTCAGTCAAATGTGGCCTACATGTCAAGTGCACTCACTCTCATCTCACTACTTAAACTCAGCTCTTTTGCTTATGTTTGAACCAAGGTCAGAAGCTGGATGACCTTGGAAAACCTAAACTGTGTATTAGTAAGCAGGTTATCAGTGAGAAGATGCTGTGTGACAGCACTGTTGATGACTTTTTCCATCACTTTGCTGATGATCAAGGGTAAACATCGAGTGGTAATTGGGCAGTTTGGATTTGTGCTATTTTTTGCGGGCAAGGTATACATGGGCAGTTTTCCACATTGCCAGCAGGATGCGAATGTCATAACTGTAATGGAGCAGCTTTACCAGGGGCATGGCTATTTCTGGAGCATAGATTTTCAGTACTATTGATAGAATGTTGTCAGCGCTCAAAGCCGTTGAAGTATCCAGTGCCTTCAGCAGTTTCTTAATATTACATAGTGTGAATTAAATTTCTTAAACTAGCAGCTGTGACAGGAAGAAACTTTCTGGCTGATGACTTTTGTAAATACTTGCCTTTCACCTTGATGTGCTTGACTCGCCAATCATTATTTAATTATCCACTACAGTTGACTACAGAATGCATCAGGGCCAAATATCTGATCCATTATTTGGAGAATTGCTTAGCTCTGTTTATCAATCACTTGCTGTTTCCATTGTTTGGCACTTGAATGTTCCGCATTGTAGCTTCACCAGCTCAACAACTCATTTTTAAGCATGTTTGGTGCTGTTTCTGGTCTGTCTTCCTGCATTCTTCATTGAAACTGGACTGATTTCCTGCCTTGAAGATAATGGTAGCTATGCAAATATGCTGGGCCATGATGTTATAGATTATGGTTGAATAAGATTCTGCTGCTGCGGGTAGTCTACAGCACCACATGGAAACCCAGTTTTCAGTTGTTAAATCTGTTCACAATCTTTCCCATTTAAAACAGTGCAAGGTAAATTGGAAGAGATCCTCAATATAAAGACAGTGGTTCATTTCCACAAAGATTTTGTGGTGGTCACTCATAGAGTCATAGAGCCATTGAGTAATACAGCATGGAAACAGGCCTTTCAACTCAAACTGGTCCATGCTGACCTAAATGCCCACTCAGCTAGTTCCAATTGCCTGCATTTGGTTCATATCCCTCTAAACCCTTCCCATTCATGTACCTATCCAAATGTTATTTTTTTAAATGTTGCTACTGTACCTGTCTCAGCCAATTTCTCTGGTAGCCCATTCCATATATACACCATTCTCTGCATGAAGATGTTGCCCCTTGCGTCCTTCTTAAATCTTTCCACTCTCATCTTGAAGCTATGTCATCTAGTTTTCAATTCCCTATCCTTGGGAAAAAGACTGTACGCATTTGTCCTATCTGTGCCCCTCATGATTTTACTCACCTCAATAAGGCCAGCCCCGTTCTGCCATGTTTCAAGAAATAAAGTCCTATTCTGGCTAACCTCTCCCTATAGCTCAGGCCTACTAGCCCTGGCAACATCCTCGTAAATCTTTGTTGCACACTTTCTAGTTTAACTACGTCTTTCCTATAACAGGGCGACCAAAATTGTACGCAATACTCCAAGTGCGGCCTCACCAACAACTTATACAACTGTAACATAATGCCCAAATGCCTATAATCAATGCCTCGACCAATGAAGGCCAGCATGCTAAATGCCTTCTTCACCACCCTGTCCACCTGTGAAGCTGCTTTCAATGAACTATGTACTTGTACTCCTAGATCCGTCTGTCCCACAACACCCCTCAAGACCTTACCATTTATGGTATAAGTCCAACCTTGATTTGACTGTCCAAAGTGCAATGCCTCACACTTACCTATATTGAATTGCATTTGCCAATCCTCTGCCCGCTTCCCATCTGATCACGATTCCTCTGTAATTTTTGATGACGTTGCTTGCTATCAACATTACCTCCGAATTTTGAATCATCTGCAAACTTATGAATCACGCCTTGTACATTCACATCAGATCATTTATGTACATAACAAATAGCAAAGGTCCCAGCACTACTCGTCATAGCCCTCCAGTCTGAGAAGCAATCTTTAACCATCACCCTCTGCTTTCTACTGTCAAGCCAATTTTGAATCCAATTAGCTAGCACTTCCTGGATACCATACAACCTAACGTCCATGACTAGCCTGCCATGTGGGATCTTGTCAAAGGCCTTACTGAAGTCCATACTGACAGCATCCACTGCCCTACCCTCATCTATTCCCTTGGTTGCCTCTTTGAAAAGCTCTAAAAGATTTATCAGACAAACCTATGCTGACTATCCCGAACCAGGCCTTGACTATCCAAATGTTGCTTGATCCAATCCCTCAGTATCCACTCCAACAACTTGGCCTACCGCTGATGTCAGGCTGACTGGCCTGTATTCCCTGGCTTGTCATTGTTAACATTGCTAAACAATGGAACAACTGTTTTCCAGAACTTCACCAGTGGCTAAAGATAAAACAAAAATCTCTGCAAAGGCCTCTGCAATTTCTTCCCTAGCTTCCCACAACGTCCGAGAATGGGCTTGATCAGGCCCAAGGGATTTATCCACCTTAATGCGATTTAAGGCCGCAAACACCTCCTTTCTGATAAAATGGATGCAGTTCAAAACATCCCCATTTGTTTGCTTTATTTCGTTAGCATCCATGATTCTCTCCTTAGTAAACACTGAGGAAAAATATTCATTAAAAATACCCCCCATCTCCTGTGGCTCCACACATAGATGGCCATGCTGATCTTTAAGGGAACCTAATTTTATCCCTCGCCACTCTTTTACTCTTAACTTCTTGGGATTATCTCATGTCTATTTCATATCTCTTTTTGCTTTTCTGACTTCCTCTTAAGTGTGCTCCTATACTTTTTATGGCCATGTAGAGATTCACTTGAGCCTGACAGCTTAAACCCAACGTATAACTTCTCCTTTTTCCCGACCAGAGACTCCACATCCCTCATCAGCCAGGGATCTCTCAACCTGCCAGCTTTTACCTTGACCCTAACAGGGACATACTGTCCCTGGATTCTGATATCACACTTTTAAAAGCCTCCCATTTGCCAGTCATTCCTTTTCCTTCAAACAGACTCACCCAATCAACCTCTGTTAGATCCTGCCTAATGGCTCCAAACTTGGCCCTGCTCCAGTTCAGCATCTCAGCCCTTGGACCTGTCCTTTTTTCAAATAACTGTGTTAAAACTAAGAATGTAACAGTCACTGGACCCAAAGTGCTCCCCAACTGACATTTTAGTCACTTGCCCAACCTTGTTCCTAAGACGAGATTCAGTGTTGCACCCTCCTGAGCAGGGTCCTCTACATATTGATTTAGGAAAATTTCTTGGACACATTTGAGAAATTCCACCCTGTCTGGGCCTTTTCCACAGTGGGGGGCCCAGTCAGTGTAGAGGAAATTAAAATCTCCAACAATGCTACTCTGTTATTCCTACAGGTATCTACAATCTCTCTACACATCTAGTCCTCTAGTAGCAGCTAGCTATTTGGGGGTATATACTACAGTCCTAACAGAGTAACCATTTGCTCCTTCTTTCTAAGTTCTGACCATTTAACCTCATTTGATGAGTTTTTATGGATATCCTCTCTAAGCATGGTTGTTATGTCCTCCCTTATCAAACGGGCAACTCCCCCGCCTCGCTCACTTGTACTTCTGCCATGCCTGTAGCTTCTGTACCCTGGAACATCGAGATGCCAGCCCTGCTCTTCTCTCAGCCTTGTTTTTGTTAAGGCTTTCATATCCCAATCACCAGAGTCAATCCATACTCTGAGCTCATCTGCCTTACCCATCAGGCCTCATGTGTTGATTTGAATGCACTTTAAACCAGAAATCCTTTCCCTCCCTTTACTGTGCCCCTGACTATCATGAATAATGAACTTGCTCTCAATGGCTACTGTTATTTTACGCTGATTTCTCGATGGCCCCTCACTTATTCAGAGTCCCACCCTGCTGCTAAACTAGTTTAAAATCTCACGGGTAACACCAGCACCCTTATTAATACTGTCATAAATAGACAATCTTCTGACAGGTAAGTGATGATGATAACATTAAGCAGATTTTTCTGTCTTGTTGCTTCTCTACCACCCGACATGGACCAAATTCGGCAACTATTTGATCAGTAGTGATGCTATACATACAAATAAAGAACAGGAAAATGCCACTCTGCCCTTTGAGCCCACTCTGCTATTTAATAAGATCATGGCTGATCCGGATGTAATCTCAACGCTACATTCCTGTGTACCCCTGATAACCTTTCATTGATTTTGAAAATGATTAAAATCCAATGATTATGATTATGATCCAATACCAGTATATCTTCTCTTAGACAAGGGTCCCAAAGCTGTGCAAAAGTACTCCAGCTCTGGTCTGACTTGTGTCTTGCTTAGTTGGATTTCCATGGATTTCACAGTGATGGGATTGAAAACCTCACCGATACAATATTCTGTACTCTTGCCATCCTTAGTGCTTCTTCTGATTGGTGTTCAACGTGGAAAAATGCTAATTTGAATGGTACCACACTAATGTCACTGAACTGCAATGCAGCATTCTGGATGATAGCTCTGAGGACATGGATTCAAACCTCACCTTGGCAGCTAGTGGTATTTTAATATTGTTGACAAAATCTGGAATTAAAAGAAAAGTGCCTGGAACTGAAACTTGTCAATTGTCATTGTTATTGGTGTTTTCAAAGAAAATTTAAAAAAATAGAAAAAGTTCAAACAAGAGCTAATGTGTAGACTAGACATTTTAAAGAATTGAACAGAAAACCTCTGAGCTTTATGAAATATATAAATGCCCATGATATCAATGAATGTAGTAAAATGTTTATGTATGTGTACCTATGATTTTTAAAAGTATAGCTATTAAAATTAAGTTTTAAGACCGATGCAAACAATAGTGGCTCTAACAATGTTAAGGACCCTCCTGTGCTCTCTTAAAAGAATTATAAGAATATTAGTGAAAAGCACAGACTGTCTAACTGTAGAGTAAGCATTTTCTCCAAAAAAACAGAAAATGCTGCAAAAATTAAGCGGGTCTGGCAGCATCTGTGGCAAGAGAAACAGATTTAATGTTTCAAGTCCAATGACTCTTCACTGGAACCAAAACCAAATTTCTCAAAGAGAGTCATATTGGATTCGAAAGGTGAGTAGGATTCTGAAGAACAGTAATTTGGATTCGAAACATTAACTGTTTCTCTCTCCTCAGATGCTGCCAGAACTGTTGAGTTTCTCCAATATTTTCTGTTTTGATTTCAGATCTCCAGCATTTGCAGTATATGTCTTTTAATTATTTCCTCCAGTCCTCAACATCAACAATTGCCATAAAAAAAGTTTAGTCATTGTACTATTGTGTCAGTCTTTGAAAGGAAGTAGTGGGAAAATGCAAAAACAAAAGAAAATACCTTGCACTTCTCATATGCTGCAAGTACCTTAAGGTAAATTAATAGTAGAAATGGGAGATGAGTAGCAATGGAAACAAAATCAATCAAGTGATAGGTGTAAGGACAAAAACATATTTGAAAATAAATGCTTCAAGGAGATTTTTCAAGATAGGGAGGCGAATGAAAAGCTGGGAAACCAACAAAGGAGTTAAGAAAGACAGAAATGTTGTAAATTTGGTGGAGTGAATTTGACAGAAATTAGAAGATTGGGTTAGGAAAGAGATCGTTAAAGTAGGATGGTGTCAGGCTACGAAGGCATCAAAATGTGCCAATGTGATTCTTGAAATCGAAGTGCTGACACATTGGAAGTTTGGAGAGGATATTGGATGAAGTGCAGCATTTAGTGAGCATGAGGCTGTGTTTCTTGTATTCTGTTGATAAGGAAATCAGCTAGGAGAAAGTTTGAAAAACTATGTTTCATGGTAATAATGAAGTGGAGTTGACACTGAATAGAATATCAGTAATGAAAGGAAAAATTGGAGGTCAACTTATTGCAAAGGTAAAGGAAATTGTTTACAATTATTTATTCATGGGAGAGTCAGGGCATAGCCTCAGAATAAAGGACGCCAATTTAAGACTGGGATGTGAAGGCATTTCTTCTCTCAGAGGGATGTGGATTTTTACAGTCCCATGTCTAAGATAGCTTTGGGGGTGAATCCTTTTGTAGATTTAAGACTGAGATAGATAGATTCTTGATCAGTAAGGGAATCAAGGGTTATGGGGAAAGGGCAGAAAAGTCGACATGACGAATATCAATCATCCATGGTTCTATTGAACGGTGTTGCAGGATCGAGGGCCTGGATGGCCCACTCCTGTCCCTATTTCTATGGGCCTTATAGTTTTAGGAGGATCTTGAGTTTGGGGCTTTATTGAATGCAAAGATTCTGTCCTTTCAGGTATCTGAAATTTACTTTTTGAGGAAGAGCTGGATAGTTTTCCTCGTGGTCTGACTAACATTTATGTCTCAAAAATACTGTGTGAAGTAAATTATCTGGTTATGAACCCTATTGCAGACTTTTGATTTGACTTGCATGTAAAGGCCTGCTACAATTCCCTTTCTTGTCACGATGCTCAATAAGTAATCCTTTGGCTATAAAATACTTTAGGAAATCCTGATATCCTAAAAGAGTCTATATCAATGTAATTTTGTCTAACTATATTCACTAACTTAAGCTTCTGCGCATCCAATAAGTGGTCAATTCCACAGCAGATTAGGAACTGTGCTGAAAGAACAATACTGTCAGTTTAAAATACTACCAAAACTCAATAAATTTTCTGTCATAATTTATGTGGAATTGGTTCCTGAATACATGTTGAATTTCAATGAAATGTCCATAAACAGATTTTTTGCTAACTGTCAGAATGTTGATAGCTCCAGATGAATTAGCATATTTTAAACATAAAAAAAACAACCTTGGAGATAAAGTTTAGCAACAGCTGAATGCAATAACTGAAGTTTGGTACATATAATTTCTTTTAATTCTTAATGTTGTACAGCAAAATTCATCTTGATGTTGTTGTCATGTAAATTGTGCACAGATTTTTAAGCTTCAATGATTGTTGTTTCCTATATTACAGGTCAAAACATAAATAAGATGCATGATTGCGAACCTTGTTGACGTTTAGTGAGGAATTATGCTGCGCTGTACAATAATTCCAGTGTGGAAATGAGAGATTTCTCAACTATGGTAATAAGTAGATTAAATACAGTTGATTTTGAAGACCAGAGAAAGGGGCTGCTGTGAGTGAAGCCCAATAGAATTATTGAGATAGACAGCACAGAGTCAGAATCTACTTTATTCGTAATGAATTACAGAAACAGGATTGCAGATAAAGGCAATGTCAAGCAATGTCTTTAACATCATTACATCTAAGAAAATTTACCTGCTCACAAATAGCTTTGTTCTTGCTCACTGGTAATAAACTTCTGCAGATATTGTTGCCTTAAAGGGTCGTTATCAAGAAAATGCTGGAATTACTGAATCTGGACAATCTGATCACTACATTCTAACAGTTTTCTATAAAGTTCTGCTAACTGTGGAAATCTTTTTGACTATTGATAAGATGCTTTTCACAAAACATTTGCTGAGTTACCTAGATTTTTACTGAGATTTTGCATTTGATGTTGCAATGTAAATTTGAAGTTAAATCCTCCTTTTCTGCAAACACCATTGGTTACAAGGAGATTTTATTTGTGTTTTGGAATTTTGTTTTGGGAGCTGGGATTGAGAGTGGGGTCAGTGAAATCTGGAGGACAAATTCTTCACAACTCAATCATTAAGCATCTCAGTCTACAGTTAAGTAGAAAGTCAGTGTGTCAGGTCACACTGTAATTTGTGATTCCTTTGCAATTACAATATAGTATGTTAGGGAAGTGAGAACTGTTTATATTATTTCATGGAAACAGTTATCTCACTCATTTTTCATATTGTACTGAGTCTTTTCCCCCTAACCTGTTTTGGGAAGTCTCTTTGTTTTGCTGAGTCTGCTGTCAAAGCTCTCTCTCCTTCATCATTCTCACTCCACATTTGTGATACAATACCACCATTGCACTCCCTCATGCCTCCTTCACTGTAGGAATTTTCCTAATCGACATGTTGAGAGATATTGTTACATACCTCAGGAACAGGTGACACTTGAACCCAGGCCTCCTGGCTCAAAGGTAGGTACACCACCATGCACCACAAGAGCCCAAACATTTCTGTATTCTCAGGGATTTGATCGCTTAGCCTCATTAACACCGTGCACAATGGTGATCTGCTAATAACGATTTTTAACCTCTGAAACTTTGGTTAACCAGCATCCCATCCTGATAAGCCCTGTTTGAATGAAATGGCAATACTGTAATCCACTCTGCATCATAATTTTCCCAAGCAGAAATATTAATTGCATTTGAAATGTACATTTTACTTTGTTAAATACAGCTTTCATAATTCTATTTGACTGTGTGCAGTTGAATTAATACTTCCAAATTATTCTTAAGATGCTTTGTTTGCTGGAAGAACAAATTGGACAATCAATGCAGACATTAGCAGGGCATACATGAACACTCTCAGTTCTTCTGCTGTTAAAATAACTGACTGGAAAATTGGGGCTCAAATGTTATGCCTTCCATTCCTGACTCCAATCAATCTTTCCCACTTAGTGAAGGTCCCCGCAGATACTGATTTGGATTTTATGCAGGGGTGTGGGACGCCTATTACTCACCCAACCCATAGAAAAGGTGGGTGCAAACTGAATAACTTTAAAAAAAGTTTTCCTGCAACAATATCAAGATTAACAAGCTCAGAGTGGGGCCCGTCTCCTTTATTGGAAGGAAGTCTTGCCCTTGACAGCTCCCAACTGATGCCGGATTGGGGAAAGACACCGTGGATACCAAATTAAGGCAAGCCAGGGTTTTCAGATGGGAGAGATCGGGCATCTAGGAAGAAGTGCAGGGTTATGGTACGGGAGTTGTGCAATGTTGAATTTCAAGATCATGGTGGAGGCACAAAAGAAGGGACGGTTTGCCATCAAAGGTACTCTACCTCATATGCACAGTGCACCCTCCCCTGCCATAAACAGGTACCCATCCATCCTAATTATTGCAAAGGGAATGGAATATGAAAGTGAAGGAGTTTTACTGCAGCTGTTGCAGAGTCTTGGTAAGATCACATTCAGAGTTCTGCCTTTTATTCGATAAAAGTTATAACTACATTATAAATAGTTTAGAGAAAATTCACTCAGCTTGTTCCTGGGATGAAGAACTTGTCTCATCAAGAACGATTGAACAGTGATAATAGGAACTGCAAATGCTGGAGAATCCGCGATAACAAAGTGTAGAGCTGGATGAACACAGCAGGCCAAGCAGCATCTTAGGAGCAGAAAAGCTGACATTTCAGGCCCAGGCCCCTCTATACAATTGAACAGTTGTGCTTTTACTGTTTAAAGTTAAGAAGAATGTGACATGGTCTTATTGAAGCATTTGAAATCCTGAGGGAACTTGGATGTTGGCAAAATGTTTCCTCTTGTGGCAGAGAATAGAATTAGGGTACACAAATTAAAAATAAGAACTCTACGTAATAATTCTCTCGCAGATGGCATTAGTCTGAGGAATTCTCTTCCTCGGAAAATGATGGAGGTTAGGTCATTGAAGTTAAGCAAGGCTAACTTACATATATATGAGACAGATAGTGAATTCAAAAGATGTGCAGTACAGTGAGGAAAGTGGAGTTGACACTGCAGTCAGATCAGTCATGATCTTTTTGAATAATGAAGCAGACTTGAAGGTCTGAATGTCTTACTTCTGCTCCAAGTCATATGTTCCTACGTGTTCACTCTCATTCTCAGCTGAGGTGTAATAAAGCCCCTAATTTCCTCCTTACTGAGAAGTTCAAGGCCTCATCTTATCCATCCATTGCCTTATGAGGAATTGCTCAGGGGTAAGAGGTGGGAGGGGTAAATATTGACCTGGTCACCTGACACATTTACTTGCTCCACATTGAAAACACTCCCAGGAGAGATAACATTCACACATACCTTGGATGTGGGAGTATAAAATTTACCCCAATAATTTGTAAAGTTTTCTGCTCAACCTCTGGCAAGTTATAGAATTATAGAATCCCTACAGTATGGAAGCAGGCCATTCAGCCCATAAAGTCCACACCACATCTCCTAAGACAATTGCATCCAAACCCCTCCCCCGCCTGCAACACTATCTCTGTAACTCTGCAGTTCCCATGGCTAATCCACTTACCCTACACATCCCTGGACACTATAGGCAATTTAATCTGGCTGATTCACCTAGCCTGCCTGTCTTTGGACTGTGGAAGGAAACTGGAGCACCAGGACGAAACCCACACTAACACAGGGAGAATATGCAAACTCCACATAGACAGTTGCCTGAGGGTGGAGTCGAGCCGAGGTCCCTGGTTATATGAGGCAGCAGTGTTAACCACTGAGCTCATAGTAGTGGCCCACAGATTCCATCCAGAAGATGCATTGAAATAGAAAGGCACATTTATTTGTCTCATGATGTGAGAAAGATTGATTGTGTTGACTTTTTATTTGTTGAGATAAGATGAAGTAACTTTTATTTTGTGCTTAGTTTTTCAGGAGTGTTGTAAAGACGAGAATAGTTCGGTACAGCCAATGTGGTCAGATGTGTTGTATTGCCAGAACTGAACTTTAACTGAGGGTAAGGTAATTAAGTAATGCTGTGGTTACAAAGGGACACTGTTAAATAGATTTAAAATGTTACATTCATATTTCTCCTTTTGTGCCCACTGGACATCCCAAGTGTTTTACAGCCAATGGAATACTTCTAAAGTGTACACACTGTTGCAATGTAGGAAATACCACATGTAATTTGCACACAGTAAACTCCCTAAAAGCAAACACATTAATGTTCAGACACTGTCTTTTTAAATACTGCTTACACTCTAACTATTAGTCAGTATACTGGGGTAACTACCCTGCCCTTTCTCAATACAGTGCCATGGAATCGTCTACGATATAACTAAATATAATTTATATTCTTGAGGCTACAATTGAGAAATTTGCTAAGTATTGCTCTTCTTGATGTTCCACTCTATGACCTTACATCAACAAAGTAGACACAGTAGCCTCCAAAGGAATCAGCAACTTAGAGCAAACATAGAACAGTATAGCATAGGAACGGGCCCTTTGGCCATGATGTGGCGTTGAACATGACGCCAAATGAAACTAACCCCTTCTGCCTACCCTTGGTCTATGTCCCTGCATTCCTTGTAAATTTGTGCTCTTTTCCAAAAGTCCCTTTCGTATCTGCCTTATCCATCATCCCTGGCAGTGCATTTCAGACTCCCACTCTCTGTGTAAAAAAAACTTGCCCCTCATGTCTCCTTTGAACTTTCCCCCTTAACCTTAAATGCATGCCCCTTTGTATTAGACATTTCAACACTGGGAAAAAAATTCTGACCGTCAACCCTATCTAGGTACCTCATAATTTTATAAACTTCAATCATGTCTCCCCTCAACATCTGCCACTCCAGAGAAAACAGTATGGGTTTTTCTAGCCTTTCCTTATAGCTTATACCCTCTAATCCAGGCAGCATCCGGTAAACCTCTTCTGCACTGTCTCCAAAGCCTCAACATCCTTCCTATAATCTGGCAACCAGGATTGAACACAATACCCTATGTGTAGCCCAACCAAAGTCTTATAAAGTTGCAACATGACATCCTGACTCTTGTACTCAATTCCCTGACCAATAAAGGCAAGCATATCTAATTATGTAGCCACTTTCAGGGACCTGTGGACTTGAACCCAAGTTCCATCTGTACATCAATGCTGTTCAGAATTCTACCATTAACTGGATACAGTTCCTGAACATTTGCTCTCCCAAAACACAGTACCTCACACTTATCTGGATTAAACTCCATCTACCATTTCTCCACCCATATTTGCAACTGATCTGTATCACGCTGTATCCTTTGACAACCATCTACACTGTCCCCAACTCCACCGATCTTTATATCGTCTACAAATTTATTAATCCAACTATCTACGTCCTAGTCATTTATATATATCACAAACAGCAGAGGTCCCAGTACAGATTCTCCTCTAGAACACCACTAGTCATAGGCCTCCAGCCTGAAAACACTACTATTTGTCTTCTGTGGGCGAGCCAATTCTGAATCCAAGTAACTAAGTCACCATGAATCCCATGTGTCCTAATCTTCTGGATAAGCCTACCATGGGAAACCTTGTTGAAAGCCTTCCTAAAACCCATGTAAACAACATCCACTGCTCTACCCTAATTGATCACCGTTGTCACCTCTTTGATAAATTCAATCGTGTTAGTAAGACATGACCTGCCCTGCACAAAGCCATACTGACTGTCCTTAATTAGGCCACGTTTTTCCAAATGTGTGAATATCGGATCACTAAGAATTCTCTTCAATAGCTTCCCAACCACCAATGTGAGACTCGCTGGTCTGTAGTTTCCCAGATTATCCCTATTTCTCTTCTTGAACAGAGGAGCAACATGAGCAACTCCTCCATCCTCTGGCACCTCTCCAGTAACTAGCGAGGATACAAAGGCCTCGGTCAAGGTCCCAGGTATTTCTTCCCATGCCTCTCTCAAAAACCTGGTGGAGATATCCTCCAGCTCTGGTGATTTATCTCCCTTAATGCTCTTCAAGAGATCCAAAAATGCCCTAGTATATTAGCATGCTCCACACAAAACTCATGATCCTCCATATCCTTTTCCTGGGTGAATACCAATGTCAAGTGCCCATTTAGGGTTTCACCCACATTCTCTGCTTCCAGGCACAAGTTCCTTCCTTTATTCTCAAGTGGTCCTACCTTCTGCCTAGTTATCCTCAGTTTTTAATTTTAGTCCCAGTAATTTTATTCTGCAAAGTTGTGTGGGATCCAGCAAGCATCAGAGCACATTTCAAGGTCTGAGACAGATCTTTCAAGACAGCAAAATGTCATGAGCCATGAGAACATAGAACATAGAACATAGAACATTACAGCACAGTACAGACCCTTTGGCCCTCGATGTTGTGCCGACCTATCATACCGATCTCAAGCCCATCTAACCTACATTATTCCATGTAGGGCCATATGCTTATCCAATGACGACATAAATGTACCTAAAGTTGGCAAATCTACTACCGTTGCAGGCAAAGCGTTCCATTCCCTTACTACTCTCTGAGTAAAGAAATTACCTCTGACATCTGTCCTATATCTTTCACCCCTCAATTTAAAGCTATGCCCCTTCATGCTCACCGTCACCATCCTAGGAAAAAGGCTTTCCCTATCCACCCTATCTAACCCTCTGATTATTTTACGTCTCAATTAAGTCACCTCTCAACCTTCTTCTCTCTAACGAAAACAGCATCAAGTCCCTCAGCCTTTCCTCGTAAGACCTTCCCTCCATACCAGGCAACATCCTAGTAAATCTCCTCTGCACCCTTTCCAAAGCTTCCACATCCTTCTTATAATGTGGTGACCAGAACTGTACGCAATATTCCAAGTGCAGCCGCGCCAGAGTTTTGTACAGCTGCAGCCTAATCTCTTGGTTCCAGAACTCGGTCCCGCCATTAATAAAAGCTAAAACACTGTATGCCTTCTTAACAACCCTGTCAACCTGGGTGGCAACTTTCAAGGATTTGTGTACATGGATACCGAGATCTCTCTGCCCATCTACACTACCAAGAATCTTACCATTAGCCCAGTGCTTTGCATTCCGGTTACTCCTACCAAAGTGCATCACCTCACATTTGTCCGCATTAAACTCCATTTGCCACCTCTCAACCCAGCTCTGCAGCTTATCTATGTCTCTCTGTAACCTACAACATCCTTCGTCACTATCCACAACTCCACCGACCTTAGTGTCGTCTGCAAATTTACTAACCCATCCTTCTACGCCCTCATCCAGGTTGTTTATAAAAATGACAAACAGCAATGGACCCAACACTGACCCTTGCGGTACACCACTAGTAACTGGTCTCCAGGATGAATATTTCTCAGCAACCACCATCCTCTGCCTTCTTTCAGCAAGCCAATTTCTGATCCAAACTGCTACATCTCCCACAATCCCATTCCTCCGCATTTTGTACAATAGCCTACTGTGGGGAACCTTATCGAAAGCCTTGCTGAAATCCATGTACACCACATAACCTTTTTTTTATTGTTGCTCGTAACCTCAGATTTTTTTTCAAAAATGCAAATGAGTATGAATTTCTATGGACCAAAAGATTCATGGGACTCTCTAGCAAATCTGGCATCGAAACACTGAATTCCTTAACTTTATTTTATTTACTCATTTCTTGGGATGTGGGCATTATTAACTCGCCAGCATTTTCTGTCTGTATGTAGTTGCCCTTAAGTAGATTGTGGTGAGCTGCCACCTTGAACTACTGCAGTCCACCTGCTGTGGGTTCACGGACAATGCCATTACAGAGGGCATCCCAGGATTTTTACCCAACAATTATGCAGGAATTGTGATATACTTATGAGTCGCGATGGTGAGTGGCTTGGAGGGAAACTTGAAGGTGGCATTGTTCCTATATATCTGCTGCCCTTGTCCTTCTAGATGGAAGTGGCTGTGGGTTTGAAAGGTGCTGCCTGAGGATCTTTGGTGAATTCCTGCTGTACATCTTGTAGATAGTACACACTGCTGCTACTGAGTGTCGGTGATGGCGGGAGTGGATGTTTGTGGAAGTACTGCCAATGAAGCCGGCTGTTTTGTCCTGGATGGTGTTAAACTTCTCGAGTGTTGTTGGGGCTGCACTTACTCAGGCAAGTGGAGAGCATTCCATCACACTCTTCACTTGTGTCTTGTAGATGGTAGACAGGCTTTGGGGAGTCAGAAGGTGAGTTACTCACCACAGTATTCCTAGTCTCTGACCTAAAGTGCAGTTGAGTTTCTGATCAATGATAACTCCCACGATATTGACATAGTTGGTTCTTACATAATGCAATTGTTCCATTCTTGTGCGATCTTGCATTATAAGAAGATTGTGCAATAACTGTGACATTTAAAGTGCTGGGGACAGAACCAAGTTATAACCAATACAGGTAGGGAAAGTTTACATTCTACAAATAACATTTTATAATTCTTCTACAAAATCATGAGAGGTATAGACAGGGTGAATAGCAAGAAGTTTTTTTTTTTCCCCAGAGTGAGGTCTCAATTACTAGGGGTCATGATTTCAAGGTGAGGGGGAAAGGTTTAAGGGAGATATGCGCGGAAAGTTCTTTATGCAGAGGGTGGTGGGTCCTGCAACGCGTTTCCAGCAGAGGTGGTAGAGGCGGGCACATAGTGTCATTTGAGATGTATCCAGACAGATACATGAATGGGTAGGGAGCAGAGGGATACAGATCCTTGAAAAATAGGCAACAGGTTTAGATAGAGGATCTGGACTGGTGCAGGCTTGGAGGCCTGAAGGGCCTGTTCCTGTGCTGTAATTTTCTTTGTTTTTTTGTTCTTTGTTCAATTGTGTTAAAATGAATTTGCATTAAAGAAGAAAAGCATAATATCAGATCTGACTGTAGCGGGGGCTTCAATAAAGATAACACCATTGAATGCCAAGGGGTGCTGATTAGATTGTTGCTTATCGGTGATGGTCATAGCCTTGTATTGTATGGCGTGAATGTTACTTGCCACTGTCAGCCCAAGCCTGGATATTATTCAGATCTTGCCGCGTTTGGACATGAGCTACTCCAGTGCCTGAAGAGTCACCAATGATGCTGAACATTATGCTATCATCAGCGAAAGTCCCCATTTCTGACCCTATGATCAAGGGATGGTCATTGGTGAAGCAGCTACAGATAATTGGGCCTAGGATACCACCCAGTGGAACTCCTGTAGAGATGTTCTGGAGCTGAGATGACTGACCTTCAACAACCATGACCACCTTCCTGTGTGTTAGGAACACTCTAGCCACCGGAGAGTGATTCCAGTTTTGCTAGGGCTCCTTGATACCAAACTTGGTGACATGAGCTCTCTGCTCAATGAGTGATAACCTTTCAACTTATTAATAACAAACTGAAACTCTGATCCAACCGTAACACCCTGCCTGAAAATGTGGTGATAGCAGATTCATTTTATGGCTTTCAAAGGGAAATGCAAATATCTGAAAAGAAAAGAAATTGCAGAACTACAGGTTAAAGTCTGGAGAGTGGACTGAGCTGCTCTTGCAGAGATCTGGCAGAGACAGCAGGCAAAATATTCTCCTTCTGTGCTCTATCTATTTGTACTGACTATCTTCTGCAACTTTGAAAAGTCCCATATCTTGGGAACACTGGAAACTGCTGTCTTTAATTGAATGATAACCCCAACTCTGCTAAAGTAGAGCCGATGACCAGACGTGTGCTTGCTTAGACTGTGCCCATGTTATACTAAGCTGCTTTTTGGCTTGCTTGAAATGAGCTGGCAATATAAAACTGAATGGCATGGTTGGTTTATTGTGACTTGTACTACAGCAGTTCAGACAGGTCATTTTAACCACATCTTGTGAAAAGGTGGCACAGTTTTTCCTCTCGTACCTGTACTGAAACAATCCCTTCTCAGGCTGAACTCTTCGCTAAGGTCTGGAACTATAAAACACTCTGTTATTATCGAGTTTTGAGAAGATTTGTAGCTTGGGTTGAGTTTCTGGGTGTGAGTTTTCTCGCTGAGCTGGAAGGTTAGTTTTCAGACGTTTCGTCACCATTCTAGGTAACATCATCAGTGAGCCTCCGATGAAGCCTTTCCCATCTTCGGGCCAGTTTTAGCATATTGCGCCCATAGGTGCTAGCTAGTTTTGAGATTTGTAGCTCAGGTTGAGTTTCTGGATCTGTTATTATAATTGCACGGGATGGAGGTATAGTCAACAAGGCCAGCAATTAACGTCCATCGCTAATTTCCCTTAATCCAAATCATTGTCTAGACCATTTCACAGGAAAATAGGAACACAGATTTAGCCATTTAGCCTGTCAAGCCTGCTCTGCCATTTAGTATCGGATAGAAATTTATTGTCACGTGTGTTTTTACATGAAAAACACAGTGAAATGTTTTCAAAGTCACCACACCACACACCTATATTAGTGACTGAAGTCATACGAAATAATAAAAAAAATTAAGTCAACGTTCATCACAGTTCATTTACAGCTACTGGGCTTGAGGAAAGCTGATTGACACCACATCTGGACATTAAGGAGCGGATTGCCACGCTGACTCCAGAAATACTGGGCCAAAGGCTGCCATGCTGGGCCGAGACCACAAATCTGGGCTGAGATCACCATTATAGGATGAGACCGCTTCGGCAGGCCAAGACCACCATACTGGGCCACTGGAAACCACCTCATCACCAGGCCAACAGAAGCCTCCTGTTCCCCTATCCGACAGTCCTCTAGATGCAGCTGCCAATCCTCCATCTGTCCCTGTCGCTGATGGTTCCACTCCTTCAGGTACCCAGGCCTAGCTGTGAGTCTGGGCTGGTGGAGTCAGCCCAGGACCTGTTCTTTTAATATGATGATAGCTGATTGAACACTTGTTGCCTGGATTATCCTTTTAATTGCATATGCCATCGATAATCAAAAATTCATCAAACTGTTGTTTTGATAACCTTAACAACAAATCTTCCATATCTTGTGGAGTAGAGAATTTGAAAACTTCAACACCCCGATTGAAATCATTTCTCCTAATTTTGAACTTAAACTATATCTCCATTATTTTTAAATTATCCCCCCTGGTTCTAGACAATCAACTGCATCTACCCTATCTATCCTTTTCAGTGTTTTATAAGTTTTAATGAGATCATCTCTCATTGTTTGAAACTCTAGAGGATAGAGTTCTGCTTCAAAATTCAATCCTGTCATCCTGGGAACAAATCTGGTAAACGTTTGTTGCACACTATGACAATAAATTTTTTCCTAAGATAAGGAGATTTAACCTGCACATAGTATGCCAGATGGATTCTAACCAGACTCCTATACAATTAAAGCAAGGCTTCAATACTTGCGTACTCAAATCCTCTTGCAGTAAAGGCTTACATTCCATAAGCCTTTCTAATAGTTGGCTGCACTTACAGGTTAGCCTTCAATAGCTTATTGACAAGTTCACCCAAGTCCTTTTACACATCTATGCTTTCCACTTAAGAAATGATCTGTTTATCTGTTCCTCTTGCCAAAGTGGATAATCTCACAGTTGTCCACCTTACATTCCATCTTCTATGTTCTTGCCCAATTACTGAACCTGTCCAATTCCCCCAAAAAAATGTCTCACATATTCCTCACCGAAATAACTCCACAGAAGCTGGTATCCCATTATTAAGTTATTTACATGCGGACAGTCCTTTAATAATGATCCAGCCTCCTCAGAGTCGGATCTCAGCATGAACTGGATGTCTGGTATTCCTGTTTATATTTTTCAGCCAGGGCCTCCTGTTTGGATCAGATTAACAGCTTCCGTAGGGGAACACATAATCTATGAGTTCCACCTGGCTGACCTCTTTGCAATCACTACACTCGCAACAAACATTCCTGCTAGGCTTTCATCTGCAAGTTAGGGAGTATTATATTTGGGCCCCACCTTCAAATCATTTACAAATATTTCACAGAATCCCTAGAGTGTGGAAATGGACCCTTTGGCTCAATAAGTCCACACCACCCTTGGAGCATCCCACCCAGACCCATCCCGCTATAGCCCACCCAACCTACACATCCCTGAACATTACGGGCAATTTAGCATGGCCAATCCACCGAGTCTGCACATCTTTGGATTGTGGGAAGAAACCGGATCACCCAGAGGAAACCCATGCAGACACGGTGAGAATGTGCAAATTCTGCACAGACAGTCGCCCGAGGCTGGAGTGGGCAGAAGTACTGATCCCTGTGATATCCCACTAGTCTCAGTCTGCCAGTGCAAGAATAACCCTTTCATATTTACTCTATTTTCTGTCTGTTAACCAATCAACAACCCATGCAAGTACATTAACTCCTATCCCATGTTCTTTAACTTTGCTAACCAACTGTCTGTGGGGGATTTTACTGAAAACCTTCTGAAAATGGAGTGCAGTTAAGAGTGAATCATATTCATCAGGAGGGGTGGTCATACCTTTCCGGTAGGCTGATCCCTCACAGTCTTGTCCTGCTGTTTGTTATTCTCCATTCGGAAGATCCCAAACAAAGTTAAGCCCATAGGGAATCCCAATTCTGTTAATGGAGCCTCCTTTGTGGGGCTAAAAAGAAAATGAAAATAATTTCCATTACTGACACAAAACCACAGATTGTCACAGGTAAGGTCAGTTCTATGCTGGAAAGCAGCAAAGTAATTCTTCATGGTTTCTGCAGGTTGCTTGCATGTCTAAATCTAAAAAAGCACAACTGCAGTATTAGGTAAAACTCATACCTCTTTTAAACTCAGTAATAATTATGCCCTATCACTGGGGACATGATGCACATGTTTTGGGCACTCTAAAGCTTCTCATCCTCATTGTGATTTATGCTAATGAACTCCCATCAGCATTGGTGAGCATTCTCATGAAAAGTCAACAGACTGCATTAGAGATGCTACTGTGGAGTGAACACCCAATGGAACTGGGGCCTATTCCAGATTGCACTTCAGAAATGCTTGAATCTGGCTGCAGTTTACTGCAAACCACCTGTACTTTTGGCGCTGCTGTGTCTTCTTAGGTGTCAGAGGTAAGTGTCAAATCTGTTAATTCAAATACAAGCATCTTTTGTGTTTTGTTTATGTGTTCACTTGATTGGCAGCTTCTTCTGCATTTAAGTGTATTTGTCAGCTGGTCTTGTTAATATTGAGTAGGCTGTCTGAAGCCATCAGAGATCGGGAGAGACGGATGCGTCACAGACGCTCTGTGGTTTGTAAGCAGCAAACCTCAAAGTAAATATTAATATTCAGAGCCTTGGGGATATTTTTTGTCTTTACCACTTGGGCAATGAACTGGCAGGGCAAATTGCCCATTGTTTTACCACCTAAGCAGGGAAGCAGAAAATTAACCTCCTTGTGTGTGGTCAAGTTTATATTTCAGTTTAACACAGCAAACACAGCTTTGAGGATGGATAATTAAGGCTGTAATTAGAGTAAATCTCCAGCGTATTGCTGATTATGTTCACTTACCCATTCACTATTTAATAAATCTGTTTGGCAGTTTATAGCCCAAGTCATAGATAAGTGAAATGTCTATTCTGCTGACTTAGAGATAAGAAAGACATATAACAATACAATTTAACTGGTAGGTAAAATTCCTAATGAGGATGAAGTGTGAGCTTTGTTAAATGACAAACTTTTAACAGCAAATCAAAAGGACATTGGTTATTCTGAGACCATAAGAAATAGGAACAGGAGTAGGTCATTCAGCCCCCTTGAGCCTGCTCCACCATTAAGTGGGATCATGGCTGGTCCAATGAGTTATTCTTGAATGATTGAAGCATTTGGAAACATTAATATGAAAGAAAAAAAATTTAGATACTGAAACTCAAGTAGAAATTTCTGGATTAAAAATGAAGAAACTGTGGATGCTAGAAATCAGAAACAAAAACAGAAATTTCTTGAAATGCTCAGCAGACTTGGAAGCATCCATGGAGGGAAACAAAGTTACTGTTTCGAAACAAAAGGTAGTTCTTCTTCATTTCACAATCAAATCTGACTAGCTTCTTTTTGTTTTTACTTTGGAAACGCCCATCTGGATTGATGCTTCAATGCAGATCTGACAGGTTCCTCTGAGCAGACTGATGTGGACCAATCTTAGGCATTATTTTTAGAAGAGGAGGGCAGTCATTTGTACCATCATTTATTTCTTGCCAATGCCAGCAAAACAGATTTGTGAATATAGTTCTGTAGAAGAGTCATGTTGGACTGCAAGACTAAATAAAACTACTTCTCTCTTCCCAGGTGCTGCCAGCCCTGCTATGTTTCTCCAGCAGTCTTTGTTCTAATTCAGATTTCTGGTCAGCTATCTCAGTGCTGTATATAGGGCTTTGCTGCACATAGTGCTTTATGATGTCCCAAGGATATTATAGATAAATGCAAATCCATTTTTAATCCTTTGACTTTCTGATAATGACCTATTTATTGGGCAGGTAAAGGTGCACTCCACATGGAAGTACACTCAAAGAGAGCAACGTGTCATTCATGGAAATGGCTTGAAATCAACCAATCTAGAGATTAAAGCATAGATTTCTTCCATCAAGTAACTGAGAATGGTGCCAAAGCAGTTTCATGACTTGAATGGCAATTCTACCTTTCTCACTGTAAGAAAAGTCTTCAGTTTAGCTCTTTGTTGACTCAGAAAACACTGTCAATTTCCCATAGCGAAAATCACAGGGGCCAAAGGTGAAAAAAATAAAAATTGAAATCATGAACTATTCTAAATTGTACATTTCTGGGTCCATATTTTTGAAAATGAAACCAAAGTGTCTTTGTTACATCTCATATTTTAGTGCCTGAATGCTGTTATAGTTATCAAAGAGTTAAATAAATCTGATTAACAGCTTAATGATTTTTGTACAACTCCCTTTTCTGCAGCAGTAGGCTCTGCTGAGTCTACTTAAACTGCTTGGATAGTTTCTAAAAAATTACCTTCAAGTATCTTTGATCTGATGACTGATAATGTATAAATATATATTACATTCAGTGGCCTCTGCCAGTCTGTTTTTGACAAGAGCTGTATAAACGTCGCTAATGCATCATGGTTTAACCAGAAGTCATTTAAAAACAACACCTTCTGAAGTCAGTTCCGAGCAGTCTGTGATTTTGGTGGCTGATCTTGTGATAATATGTTTCCTTTTACGTGCTGTGTATGTGTTTGCAATGGAAATGCAGTCAGTGAGTAACTGCAGGTAGGTGGATCTTGTCAATCTAGCTATTTCCCTCTCAACCAACTCAAAACTGAATATTACTGAGAATAGGAATGAAAAGTCATTCCTCTGATGGGAATTTGATAGATACCCTGTTCACATAGAGATGACCACTAATACTTAATAAAAGAGCTTTTGTCAGCCCACCACAAAGCCAGACCTTACGAATGTGAAACTGCAAACAACCATGAATGAAAACCTCAGAAAGTATTTAAATTGCTGTATTAGTAGTGAGGTGATGGCATTGCTTGTAATTTATGTTAGAATTTCTATTTCTTTAATAATTAATGACAATGCTGAGAAATGAAATATATTTACACTTTCCACTCAGTGACTGCACTGACTGCTTCCAGACTAGACATTGTGCAAATGTGACCTTACACATACCTTAGTATGTACTTTGTGCTTATCTTTCAGTAAACTACTTGTTGTAGCACCAGACTGCCATTTCCAGGATTCCCATTTTCTGTATTGTTGTGATTGTGCTATGCAATGATTTTAAATAAGTGCTAATCACTAGAATGTAAGGGTGGTTTATAGTACAATCTTATATCCCGTAACAGCAACCCAAGAAGGAAAATCATTTCTGTTTTTGTTTCAGGTCTCCGGCATCAGCTGTTAGTTTTCCTACTCTTGAACTGGATTTAAAACCTGTTGTTAAAAGAGGAGATTTCTCTTACTTATAATGCATAGGGGAGATATTCCACCTATTGTTTTATTGTACTCTGCCTTCTGTAATGGGTCTTTGCTTTCATTTCTGTATTGACATTTATAACTTTACTGTGAAATAATTAACTGTACTCATCTAACTTTCAAGATAGGTTTATTATGAACATTCTTCTTCGCTAGGTTTTATAATTATGTGTTGAGCTCTATTATCACAACAATGAACTCCAATAAAATGAAGAAAAATTCTTCAAAATGTGGGCATACCATGAAATCAATGCTGCACTCCAATCCATGTATAACATTCAATTTCATTCACAGCTCCTCTGGGGATGAGTTTCAATCTTGGCACATTATAGACATAACCCAATTTTTTTTTCCTTCCAAAGGGAAACTTGCCACTGTGACCAGGTTTTGGTCACCTTTGTGGCAAAGAAAATCAAAACAGTGTGAAACAGACTGACTATATACTCTGATCCCATTTCACACTGAAGGCCTAGACTGCAACTTCACTCCTTCTGCTACATTTTGCACAATTTTGATATTCAGGGCAGGAAAACCCATCAACCAGAAGGAAAGATTCGCCTGCAAAATTGGCAGAAGAGGCAGTGAAATGAATAGTCTGGAAAACTGGTGTAATGATTAAGGGGACTTTTACTTACATACACTAAATTAAAAACTTAGAATCCATTCCATTTACCTTAATCCAAATTGTTACAATCTCTGCTTACTTACTATTACCTGTGCTACCAGCCAAGCAATATGTGCATATCCTTTATGACAAATAACTTTGTGAGTACATTCTAAAGACCATGCAATTGTAATACTTTTGAATTTAAGTTCTGTGTATTGGTTGTAATATAAGGTGCATGCTGGCTACTTCTTGGTCTCCTGCCTCTTTCAAGTATCAATGCAGTGGAAGGACTACATGTGGTGATAGACCTCTGCTGTTACCTCATTGATATTACTCGAAAGTCAGAGCTTAGGGTGTTTACGGAAATTGTTGGACTGATCAGAGGAGTCATCAGCCTGAGTGGTGATAAAATACTGCATTCAAGGTCCAGCTCTTCTTCACTGCAGGCCCATGTATTAGTTACTAATCTCCACATGACTAAGAGCTTTTGTGCTCCTGAGATGCTGCTTGGCCTGCTGTGTTCATCCAGCCTCACATTTTATTATCCACATGACTAAGGATTTCTGCAAGACCACATGCTTGGCTGCTGTTAAAGATGCACCATCCTCCAGCTTTGCCAAGTTATCACCTGCATCTTGAAGTCAGAAGCAAGCCTTTTCTGGTAATTGGAGCCTGAAATTTCAAAGCAGCTGCATTATTGGATCAGCAAACTGCACCTCTTTTTAGGTCTTGTCGCTGGCAAGTTGAACTACGACAACTGCTCACTCCATGATGATCTGTGGGTTTCCGAATCTCTTGGCTTTTTGCATGGATGCTACAGCTTCAATGCTGTGAGTTGTATTATTCTCAAAGAAAGATACAAAATTATTCATCTGTGAAGTACGGCTTTGTATCCGACTTGTGTCAGAAACTAATGCAGATGTCCACCTGGCCCTAGTCGTCTCCTTTTCTGCTATTTTTGCTGAGGAAGAAAATGTATGCTAGCTGGTACTTTTGTGCAGTAAGATACACATGAAAGGTCATAGAAAGTAGGAGCAGGAGAAGGATATTTGGTATATTGAGCCTGTTTCACCAAATGTTGATCTCACTGCGGGCCGAACTCCAATTTCATGCTTGTCTGTCAAATCCCTTGACTCCCCTGTAGATCAAAAATCTGTCCCACATAGCCTTGAATGTATCCAGAGACCCAGTCAGCTCCAGAAAGACTAGCACAAATATTCATGTGCAACACCAACATCTTGCCTGTTTCCATTTGGATGGTAATTATCCTTGAGTCCCCTTATCCTAGCAATGTCCTTCATCATTTGTTTGCATAACCCATGGGCATGAGCAATTCCATTAACTATTTTGCCTAGCTACTACACTTCTGGTGAAACATTGACAGGGATCAAAGGATTCTTAGCAGTTCTCAGAAAGGAATACTTACCCCTGCTGCACCTTCTTGGGCAGCACAGATCCTCCTTTTCAAAGAAGCCACTCTGCTATTTAGCTCCAGGAATATGACAACCCTTTTAAGCAATGCCAGAGACATCAATTACCACACCAGCAGGGACATTTCAGGGCCACTACATTTCTGATTACCGCTGCTAGAGCACCCTCTGTGCATGGAGAGAGCACATAGGTACCAAATGATAATAACATTAGTAAACTCATCTCACCAAATCTGGTCAGCTGTTCTGTTTGGATAAATGATAAAAATATGCGAAGCAGAATGCAGATACAGATTCTTTGGAATACACTGATTACATCTATCCGTTTAGGACTAACAGAATTGCCACCTTCCATTTGTTTGACAAGTATTTAAAGAGGCCTCTAAGAGCAAAAAATGTGGCAATAGGGGGGACTTAATTTGGCACAGGTTGAAATCCTCATTTTCTAATGATGGGTTGAGTTTGTGAGATACAGTGCATGATGAATCTGCAGTAGAGTGGCCAGCACAGTGCCAGGTCACAAGAATTTATTTACCATTCATTTGCATTTCATGAATGGTCATTAATTGAGAAGCACAACAAATGAAGTCCTATCTTCAAGATTAAAACAGCAGCAAATGGAAGGGAAGGGGGTGATGGAAGGCAACATCTGGACGGAGCTATGATTTAGCCTTTACAGCAATGTCCACCATTACTGTTGCCTCATCCTTTGTGTCTCCAAAGACAAGGCAGCTGCACATGTGGCAGGTTAATAGCTGCTGAAGGGACTAGGTCCAGCTGTGCTGGGAGTTGAGGGGTTGGGGAAAGGAAGTATGAGCTGTCAGTCAATTGTCCTTGAGAGAGGACTGAGGGAAAACAAAGGCAGTTAAAGGATGATGAAAGGAGATGCCAAAATGATTTGGAGTGGAAAGATCACCTCTGATAGATATAGGTTGCAGGTCAATGGCTGTAGGTCAAGAATGATGGTTGGTTCTCTAGGATGATTGGAGATTGAACAGAATTATGATAGGATGGTTAATGAAAATGGAAAGAGGCTATAGGATGACAAAAGCTGAAAAGACGTGAATACACCCCAGCTGCAGATTCAAGTTACTGTCCATTGACTTAGTTGCTAAAAAATGGTTACTGTGCTGGTAATCAGGTTGCTGTGGGAGGAGGCCCCTGTGGGATGGGAGGAGGTTTTAATAGAGCCTGTGGAGGACCAACACTCTCATTAGTTAACTGTAGCAGCTCTAGGGCTGAATGCAATATAAATATCAGTGGCCATCTATTTGCCTGCTTTCTTCAGAACAATTCACTTTTTGAAATTGTCATGGGCCTTGTATATTCAATTTTTCGGCAACTCAGGTAATGGAGGAGAGGGTTCACCAGAAGAGAGACTTGAATGCACAGCAACAAAAGTCACAAAACCAATAGTTGGCATGACCTGAGGAGGAAGGAGGTCAAGGGGAAGGCAATCAGGGTCATCAGTGTCACAGAAGAGCACTGGCACGACAACAAACATTCAGAACACTCCCGACTGCCTTCAAATGTTGACAGGTAATGTTGGAGCCAGCTAAGGCTTTTGCAGGTCTCTGGCCCACGCACATGCCGTCAACACGAGTTGCATTCTGTGATATTTTGCGGGAACCCATGCCAATCATCCTCAAGATTAGTATAGCCCCAACTTCTAAATCAAGGGCCCAATGCTGTGCTCCATGGGGGATTATGTGTAGCATTTCCTACACTACAACATATAGATGCTCATGGACAGCAACCAATGCCCCATTCAGAAAGGCCGACAAATTTACCAGATTCTCTCAACAAATGCTGTTAGCTGAACTGGTGGAGCAGTTGGGTTTAGGACCATCATGTGTTTCACAGGTACAAGGCGCTCCAAAGACTCATGAACCTTAAGGAACTCACAGCTGAAGCAGATACTCAAGGCTCCTCCCTAAGTGTAGAGTTGGATCATCTGTGACAAGGACAATGTCTTCAGAGCTTGGATAAGACACCAACACAAACAGTTCTGCGGATGACCATTATATTTTTTCACACTGCTCAACAAAGATATTCAGAGAGCTTCTATTGCCTTAAGCAGTCACTTAATGCCACAGTTCCAATCAAGAGCATGGAGATGCTATTAATCTCCTTGATGAAGGATAAAAGCAAAATATAAGAAGAAAAGGTCAAAGATCTCATGGCAGCTTGCCAGGATCTCATGACTATCTAAAGACAAGGCCTGTCAGGGATAACCATCTTGAATTCTTTGGACCAAGAGTGATGCACCTACCTGATCATTATTTCCTCCATTCAAACATCTGCATGTATACCTACCTTTTCCAGACTTCATCTGCTGCTACCTTCTAAAACATCCTCCACCTCCCAGAATATTAAAGGGAGTGGACCATTCTGAACCAGAATGAAAAGACAGGGCACTCAAGCCACCACAGTAATTATGAGCAATCTCTCTGCTTCTTGTCAACATTGTCAAGGCTGTGATTGCACCATTAGCACATCACTTCTTGTGCTTGTCAACAACATCAGTCAAACTACTTGGCAAGTCCCCTATAGGGAGGCCAGCAGATGCTGCATGCTCAGTCATGTGAATACATATCATCCCTCATGTATAACCATCCAATAAAGACTGACCTCGAACACATCACAACATTGTTCCCTCGAAGGCCCTCAGTCACCTTCGTTCAGCAATAACAGTCAAACACCAAGCAAGACGGTGCAGCGTTCCCTCTGAAAGGGAACATTCCAGCAATGCACATAGTGGACTCGAGTCGAGTGAAGAAAATATATCAAGGATATCTATATATTTATGCATTGTGCAGCGTCTCATCTACTTTGTTCGATGTGCCCCCAATATTTAATTTTTCTGTTATGTTTGCCTTGTTACTATAGTTGGGACACCAACAGCTGATGGAGGCAGGTTGCTGAGAGCGATCATCCATGTGTGATTCCACATGGGACACATATGCACAGCATGCCCTTAATATCTGCTTTCTAAGTCCACAGTTAACACGTAAGCGGAAGTGGTGCCCATTTCCTGTCCTGCCCTTGGGAGCTGCTCTCTTCTGATTAAATTCTACATTTTCATTTAAGCAGTCATTAAAATCTTTCAATTCGGAATATAACAGCAGATTCTATGAGCTTTCCCATAGGCTCTTAGTCTGCTCTAAGGACCTTATCATGCTTTCTGTAAGTCAAGTTTTATAATTTCTACAACCTTATGTTCACCAACTAACTCTTGTTACATGCTGGAAGAGTTCCAATAAATTTGTTAGGCATGACCTGCCTTTCTCTAGTAACTGTGATTATTACACATTCACACCCAATTCAAATGTGCTGCACAAGTAGAACCAAGATTTAAGATCAATGTTTCTTCCTCTTTTTGTTTAATGGGGCAAATTTTCATCTTGGCTGTACCAGTAAGGAACTAAGTGTGGCAGGAGTATTTATCAAAAATTTTAATTTTATGCTTTTTTTTTAACATGGTATTAATGATTCTTTTCCTTTTTAAAAGAACCCACGGTCATTCATAGAAAGGATGTATTTCGAAGATGTTTTGATAGGAAGGGGAGCTGGGTGTTTAATGCATTATTTTCAGGAGTAGGATGGTGGCTCAGTGGTTAGCATTGTAGCCTCACAGTACCAGGGACCTTGGGTGACTGTCTGTGTGGAGTCTACACATTCTCCCCGTGCCTGTGTGGATTTCCTCCGGGTGCTCAGGTTTCCACCCACAGTCCAAAGATATGCAGGTGAGGTGGAGGATTGGCCATGGGAAATTGCCCATAGTGTCCAGAGATGTGCAGGCTGGGTTGATTAGCTATGGCTAATATAATGGGCGGGGTGCTTTTTAGAGAGTCAGTGTGGACTTGATGGGCTGAATGGTCTGCTTCCACACTGGCGGGATTCTATGATAATGTATCACAGATATGCTGAAAACATGTGACAAAGTCTATTTTTTCAGTTAGCACTGGTGAGGGAAGGAGAGTTGGGAAACTGTGGAAGACATAGTCATGGGTCTCCAGACACACTGAGGCTGGGCAGGTGGAAGCAACGGGTAAGTATGCAGATTAGGCTCATTCAGAAATACCAAGAACTTCGTTCCCATGCTCAAATTAGATGTATATAATTACACTGATAATTTCTTACGATTGTCCCTCATGAATCCATAGAGTGCCACTGTGGACGTTGAAGCAAGCAATTTTATGCGGTGACAGAAAATTAATATTTACAAGGGTGCAAATGATTTCAGTTTGCCAAATATTGAAGATGCGATTTAAATGTAGACTTATTGCATTAGCAGAAAGTTCTACTGCAAGGGTATTTTTAAAGTTTCAAGTACAAAATTTTAGTATTTGATATTTTCTGTTGCTGTCATCATGCTCCCCAATGTGCCAGTTAAGTAGTAATCTCAGATTTCTGCTTTGATGAGAAAGAGCTGTGAATGAACATATGACAAGTAGTTCCACACAGGGAATGCACTGCCTTCCATTGCCATTGTTTATGAGCCAATCCCCAGAGTTGGAGGTGCAGTCACCTTTCCTAGATCAACACAGACTCTATAATTCAAAAAATATTTCAGTGTAAAACATGTTGGGATGTCCTTGGGCCCTAAAGGCACTATATAAATGCAAGCTTTTCTGCTTCCTTCCTCATCTTGGAATATCTGATATAAACTGTCTTTGAAGATTTCACTTTGCTGAAGAAGCAGCGACAGAGTCATGTCATTCTAGAAATTGAAACTCGGATATGCTCAGACCATATGAGATTTGAAGCGAAAATCTCAGCAGCTGGGGAAGAATGCAAGCCAGGCAATGGGTTCCTGCTCTTCAGCTACAACCACCATCTGCTGCTCCTCACTCACATTCTGTATATTGCTACTCCTAGAATTCACAAAATGAGTTTTCTGGAAGATCCGTAATGGTTCTACCTGCGCAGTAAGAAGTCAGTGATTCAAGATGCAGCCAATCACTAGGACCTGGCAGTGTTCCCAGTGACAAAGAGGCGATGGTGTGAAAGATGTTCAGGGAAGGGCAGTAATCATGGTGTAGACCTGGATGAACACAGCAGGCCAAGCTGCTTCGGAGGAGCAGGAAGCCCTCCTGCTCCTCTGATGCTGCTTGGCCTGCTGTGTTCATACATCTCTACACCTTGTTATATCAGATTCTCCCAGCATCTGCGGTTCCTATTAAGTCTGGGCAGTAATCATGTTAGTCATGATCTTATTGAATGGCTGGCCATGCACGATGGGCTGAATGGCTCACCCCTGCTTCTAATTCATATGTAGGTACATACGCCCTCCTGAAGAAAGTGAGGAGAGCAATTGGTTAGACTATGGCTGCATGACAACTCTTTCAATATTAATTACATGACCACAGCTTGCCATATGACATTAAGTGTGAATATTATCTTTAAGGCAGAGAGTAAGTGAATGTGTAGGAACAGCAGAACATTTGATTGTCCTCTTGGTGATCTGGGGAGTCCCAATGCATATATAACCTCTCTGCCTGTTCTATTCTCCAGCTAATAATCTACAGAGTCCTGTCCTCAAATGTGCTCAAAGGCTTGACGTTTAGTGGGCCTCCTCAATATATCTTTTATTTCTTCTTTGATGGAATATCCTTGCTTGGAACCAGAGAAGTTGAGATGAGTGGTTAGAAGTGTCCAGTGCACAGGCTAGTGCCACTCAAATGTCCGTACTTCAGTCAGTATGATTATTCCGTCCTGTTTGCTGAAGGAAAACTTAGAAGGACAGGTTTTAAATGTGACAGCCTTTAAGAATGTGTGTTTGGAGAGAGTTACAGATGCAAAGTTGCATCTGCAATGTGTGCCCTGCTGCAGAATGCATGCATATGGTAAAAATTCAAAGGGCTGCACAGTAAAGTAAAAGGAGGAAACATTTTGCTGGATGCCTGTTTTTCCCATACTCTAAAGTGATGGTAGAAATTTTTAACTGAGAGTTTACATTAGGTTTCTGATTTTATACATTGGTAACAATGACATTTGGATGATTGAGATTGATCGTACAGTGCAGTTAAAATGGTTGTCAGTTCCGGTGCACGGGTGGTCTGCTCTTTCATATCCCTTGTGACAATAAGGCTTTTATTGTTTGCCTGCTGCGCTTGTATGGCATGTGTTCCTGACTGAAGTTGTAAGCCATGTCATGAGAAGATTATATTTGCCAATCATCAGCCAGCCTTTGATGTGTCATGAAGGTAAAAATATAGGTGGCACAGAGGACTGTCACAGAATGAAAGAATTGTGAATGTTGTCAGGATAATGGGTATTCATCGGCATGGTGCACATTCTATGGTTAGACACCAGCTGCACCCTGAGGGAGTGGAACCCCTTTCTGTTGCTGAATGTAATTGAGTTGAAATGAGGAGCATGTAGCGGTCAATGGTAACCAGCAGCAATGGGAAGCCTTCAGTCCATGTAAAATCTCTTGCCTCATCCTCCTATTTGTCTTAAGAAAGAGGGAATGAGACGAATGTGTTTTTCATGTTATAGAACAATATAGTGTGGCCTCTCTTGTAGTTAACTGCATGGTGGATGATGTTGCTGAACTCTCCATCAGTGAGCTGAAAGGACAGAAGCATTAAAACTAGGAGTCACCATCAACAAGGGGAGGTGATGGTCTTGAGGTATTTTCTCCAGAAACTCAGCTAATGTTCTGGGGACCCATGTTCCAATACTGCCATGGCAGATGGTGGAATTAAGAATCTAATGATAACTGTGAACCCATTGTCGATTGTCAGGAAAAACACGTAACGTTCATTACTGTACTACAAGTGACTCCATTCACACAGCAAGGTGGTTTACTCTCAACTGCTCTGAAATGACCAAGCAAGCTATTCAATTGTTACAAAGTAGCACATCTAGCTGAATCAGTAGCTGAAACAGCCCAGTCAACCCTGCAAAGTCCTCCTTACCAATATCTAGGGGATGAGTACCAAATTTGGGAGAGCTGTCCCTCAGACTAGTAAAGTAACAGCCTGATATAGTCATACTTACAGTATCATAACTTACAGGCAATGTCCCAGACACCAGCATCACCAATGCTGGATATGCCCTGTCCTACTTACAGAACAGGCCCAGGAGAGGTGGCAGCACAGTGGGATACAGTCAGGACGGAGTTGTCCTGACAGTCCTCAACATTGACTCCAGATCCTACAATGTCACGTGGCTACAGGTTAAACACAGGTAAGGAAACCTCCTGATGATTACCACATACTGTCCTCCCTTTGCTGGTGATGTTGAACAACACTTGGAGGAAGCACTGAGGGTGGCAAGGGCACAGAATATACACTGAGTGGAGGATTTCAATGTCCAAGGCTCAGCAGCAGCACTACTGATCGAGCGGGTCAGGTCCTAAAGGGCACAGATGCTAGACGGGGTCTGTGGCAGGTGGTGAGGGGTCAAACAAGAGGGAAAAACATACTTGACCTCATCTAAACCAATCTGTCAGCTGCAGATGCATCTGCCCATGACAGTATCAATAAGATTGTCCACCACATAGTCATTGTGGAGACAAAGACCCACCTTCACATTGAGAATAACCTCCATCATGTTGTGTGGCACTATCACCGTGCTAAACGAGACAGGCTTCACACAGATCTAGTAACTCAAGACTGGGCATCCATGATGAGCTGTGGGCCATCAACAGCAGCATAATTGTATTCCAACACAATCTGCAACCTCATGGACTGGCATATCCTCCACTCAAACATTAGCATAAAGCCAGGGGATCAACCCTGGTTCAAATGAAGAATGCAGAAGGATATTGCAGGTGCAACGACAGGCATACTTAAAATAAAAAGTCAACCTGGTGAATATACAAAACAAGTCTCCTTGCATGCCAAACAGCCTTAACAGCAAGTGATAGAGCTAAGCAATTTCACAACCAACAGATCAGGTCTAAGCTCTACAGTCCTGCTCCATCTGGTCACAAATGGTGGTGTGTGATTAAATAACTCATTGGAGGAGGACGCTCCACAAATATCACCAATATCAATGATATAAGAGCCCAGCGCATCGGTACAAAAGTTAAGGCTGAAGCATTCGCAACAATCTTCAACCAGACATTCCCAGAATCACAGATGCCAGTTTTCAGCTAATTCAGTTCACTTCATGTAATATTAAGAAGCACTTGAAGATATTGGATACTCTAAAGGCTATGGGCCCTGACAGCATTCTGGCAACAGTACTGAAGACCTGTGCTTCAGATCTTGCTGCACTCCTATTCAAGCTGTTCCACTGGCATCTATCCTACGTTGTGAAAAAATATCCGAGGTATCAGATTAGTCCTCTACACAAAAAGCAGGATAAATCCAACCTGGTCACCTACTGCCTAATCATCACAGTTAAAATTGGAGATTCTCAAGAGTCAGAACTGGATGAGAGCAGATACTACAGGGTTATCAGGCTGGAGGACATATTTTAGAAGTTTGGGGGGGTCAGATTTTCAAATGGTTACAAGGGCCTCAGACCCCAGTTTGACGTAATTTTGTCTCAGGATCTCAATGTCCCAGTGGGACAATTTCAAATTTCCAAAGGATAGGTGGTGATGGGATAGATACTATCAAATCAACCTGTTCAGAGATAGGGATGCTACTATTCTGTCACAAAAGCCCTGATAGAATGGGATACACACTTGTGGCCAAGTAACTGCCTATTGAGCTCCTTTATCAGCATGTTAAGAGGCCAACACAATCAAAATTGAGTTTTTGAAAATAAATTATTTTTCGGTAAAGTCTTGGTGCATCCTAGCATCCAGCTGTTCGATTGATTCCAGAGACTTTGGTTTGTTCCTTTGTGTTTGTGGAGAATTGAGCCTTCATGAGACAATGTGTATGGGTTGATTCTGTGTATTTGCATTGTATGCTGGCCATTTTCCTGCTTCAATACATTTGCTGCCTACCTTGGCTACTGGCCCCAATTATGGCATTTTCATACCAAAATATTGCGACAAGATCTCCACAATGAGGCGCAACTTGAAAGCCTGGAATACAGATGGTAGAATTTGAATTCAATTAAAAAAAAAGATCTGGAACTAAGAATCCACTGAAGACCATGAAACCACTGTCAATAGTCGGGAAAACCCATCTAGCTCACTGATGTCCTTCAGGGAACAAAATTGCCATCCTCATCTGGTTTGGCCAATATGTCACGCCAGACCACAACAATGTTGTCGACTCTCAGCTGTCCTCTGACATGGAACAAAAACAAAGTTTCTGGAAAAGCTCAACAGATCTGGCAGCATCTATGAAGGCAAAAAACAGAGTTAACGTTTCGGGTCTGGTGACCCTTCCTCAGAACTGTTCTGAGGAAGGGTCACCGGACCCGAAACGTTAACTCTGTTTTTTGCCTTCACAGATGCTACCAGACCTGCTGAGCTTTTACAGCAACTTTGTTTTTGTACCTGATTTATAGCATCTGCAGTCCTTTTGGTTTTTATTGTCCTCTGACATGGCCCGGCAAGCAGCTCAAGGGCAGCTAGTGGTGGACAATAAATGCTGGCCAGCCGGTGCCTCCCACATCCCATACATGAATAAACAAAAAAATTGGATTTGGTTGGGTCAGGCCATGTAGAGCTTTCACAATGAGGATGAGAATTTTAATATCAGAACACTGCGAGATCAGGAGTCAGTGGAAGTCAATGAGTGAATGGGATTTGGTGCAAGTTAAGACATGGACAGCAGAGTTTTGGATGGCATTGTGTTTATGAAGGGAAGAACGTGGGAGACCAGCTTGCAGTGTGTTACAGAATAGTTGAGTCCAGAGGTAATGAAATAATGAAACAGGTTTCTGCAACAGACAGGCTGAGACAGAGGAGCAGCTGGTGATAATCCCAAAGGCAGAAATAGGCCTTAGTGATAATAGCAGCACATGGTTGGAAACTCGTCTTCATAGAACGTTCATAAAAACATCAGCTCTCCTGCAAGGATGGTGAGGTTATTTTTGAGGAGGTGGATGATGAGGGAAGATTTAAAAGATAGAGGAAATATGTGCAGAGAGAGAACTGGTAACAATATCAGCTAACATGGGGACCAGGAGATAAGGTTAGGTGGTCAGGAGTTTAGTGGGAATAGGGACAAGGGAGAGGGAGTTGGGTTTCTTTTTATTTTACTCATTGTCCGTGGGTGTCCCTGGCTCAACCAGGGATTAATGCTCATCTCTTGTTGCCCTTGAGAAGGTGTCGTGTAAGCTGCCTTCTTGAACTGCTGCAGCCCACTTGCAGTAGGCGGAGTTACAATTCTGTTTGGGAGGGAGTTTCAGGATTTTGACAAAACAGCACTGAAAGAACAACAATATATGTCCAAGACAAAATAGTGTGCAACTTGGAGGATTACTGATAGGTGTCCCCATGTACCTACTCGTCAGTGGTAGTGGTCATGGGTTTGGAAGACATGTCTAAGGAGATTTGGTGGCTTGCTGCAAAATATCTTGTAGATAGTAAAATGTAGATGATAGAGGGAGTGAATTTTTGTGAATGTGGTACAAATCAAGTGGGCTACCTTGCCCTGGATTGTTTCAAGTTTCTTGAGTATTGTTGGAGCTGCACTCATACAGGCAAGTGTCATGGATATGTTAAACTCAGATTGGGTATGAATGGAAGCAGGAGAGAAATGGAAGAAATGTGAGGCTGGATGAACACAGCAGGCCAAGCAGCATCTCAGGAGCACAAAAGCTGACGTTTCGGGCCCAGACCCAACTTTTGTGCTCCTGAGATGCTGCTTGGCCTGCTGTGTTCATCCAGCCTCACATTTTATTATCTTGGAATTCTCCAGCATCTGCAGTTCCCATTATCTCTGAGAAATGGAAGAAAACAGGTTTCAGTGCTTCAGCAGTGGGGAATTTTAAGGGGAGTTTGACTTGGTGGGCTAGTGGCAGAGAGGACACAAAATGTGTAATTCATGAAACAGGCTTAATCTTAACAACAGAGAGGTTCCTGACCTCCTCACATTTATTGATAAAGATCTATTGTTGTTGTACTTTATATCAATAATGTTTTCAAAAATTCATTTGGAGAATGTGTGCTTCACTGTCTGGGCCAGCATTTGTTGCCCATCCGTAATTACAGCCAACTGAGCTAACCAACACCCTATAGCTGAACCGTTGGCTTGTGATGCGAAGTGGCACAAACGGTGTGGGCTCAATACCCAGACTGGCAGAGGCTACCATGAGTAATTTCCTTTGCAACCTCTCTCCTAGCCTGTGGCATGATGACCCTTAGACTACGCCACCAACAGTCATTTTTCTCTCTCCTAACTGTCGTTTTTCTCTCCACTGAGAAAGCACCCCTATTAATGGTAACATATTATATGGCCAATGCAGTTCAGTTTCTGGTCAATGGTAACACCCAGGATGTTGATAGTGGAGGATTCATTAAAAACGCCAATGAATGTCAGGAGATGATGGTTAGCTTCCCTCTTGTTGGAGGTGGTCATTTCCTGGTATTTGTGTGCCATTGCTGTTTCTTGCCACTTACAGTCAGGCCTGGACAATGTTCAGGTCTTGCTGCATATGGACATGGACTGAGTTCCTGAGGAGTCATAAATCATTAGCAAACATCCCCACCTCTGACCTTATTTTGGAGGGAAGGCCATTGATGAAGCAGCTGAAGATGATTAGGCATTGGGCACTACCCTGAGGAAATTCTCCAGAGATGTCCTGGAGCTGAGATGACTGACATTCAACAACTATGACCATCTTCCTGTGCCAGGTATGACTCCAACCAGGGATGGCTAGTTTGTAATGCAGAGTGAAGCCAATAGAGTGGTGTGTTTTCAATCCTGTACCAGCTGAAGCTACCATGAAGGACTCTCCTTCTCAAACTCTCCCCTCACCTGAAGCATGGTGACCCTCAGGCTAAACATCCACAACTCATCTCTCTCTAATGAGAGAATAACCCTATGTTCTGGTAAGACTATGGGAACTTTACCTTTTTCTATTTATATGTCTATAGAAGACTTTTGGATTTCCACTTATATTACCTGCTAATCTCTACTCATAACCTCTCTTTACTTCTCTAACTTGTTTTATCAATTTCCTTATGAACATGTATACAGTGTGGTTCTCAATTTAATCATCCATTTGACATGTGTCAAAAGCATAATAGAATTTTTCAGCTTCAACTTACTCTTTAAACCTATAAGCATCCAGCAATATCTAAATTTGTTTTTCTTAACTTTTCCCCTCATGGAAATGAATCTTCAAAGAAAGTTTTCATCAAAATTACTGTTAATGTATCCTTATGCACAAGCAGGCAAAAAATACTGTGGCTACTGAATATTTAGAACATAGAACATAGAACATAGAACAGTACAGCACAGAACAGGCCCTTCAGCCCACAATGTTGTGCCGACCATTGATCCTCATGGATGCACCCTCAAATTTCTGTGACCATATACATGTCCAGCAGTCTCTTAAATGACCCCAATGACCTTGCTTCCACAACTGCTGCTGGCAACGCATTCCATGCTCTCACAACTCTCTGCGTAAAGAACCTGCCTCTGACATCCCCTCTATACTTTCCACCAACCAGCTTAAAACTATGACCCCTCGTGCTAGCCATTTCTGCCCTGGGAAATAGTCTCTGGCTATCGACTCTATCTATGCCTCTCATTATCTTGTATACCTCAATTAGGTCCCCTCTCCTCCTCCTTTTCTCCAATGAAAAGAGACCGAGCTCAGTCAACCTCTCTTCATAAGATAAGCCCTCCAGTCCAGGCAGCATCCTGGTAAACCTCCTCTGAACCACTGTTTCCATGAGATTGAATCAATCTTCTCAATTTCCTCTGTAATCTCAGTTTACCTTTGGTGTGAGTTTACGGGAGCTCAGGAAACACATTGGTGCAATGCTAAATTTAAAACTGTGTTGAAATATTGCTCCAATTAAGCAAATAATGAATGTTAATACAAAACCCGCCTCTCCTGAGGGTTTATGTTGAACCGGTTTAATACGTTCAAGCTAGATGTGGAAGAGGGTGGGTTGTAACCAGTTCCCCAATGTATTTACATTTTTATCAGTTTTAACCTCTGAGTTATACCAAACCCACATGCTGTTCCTTCCAATACTTAAGACATGTAAATGGATATTAATATACCATACTTATGGAGAACTATAGCAAGCCAATTATAGCTAGGGGAGGGATGGGTCCTTGTTCACATAAAAATAATCTCAAAGGAGAAGTTGTCTTGTTGGAAAGATGTTAATAGGCACTTAAGTATAGGGTGGTGTTTGAGAAGCATGCATTTATCTATCTATGATGTCCATGATTATCAGTCCATTTATATTATTATTGAATTCACCTGGAATATTAAATTAAATAAATATGTTTAATGTCAAAACATAGAAAACTCACAGATGCAATGTACACGTTCAGTCATTGTTACCACATTTTATCTACTCCTAACAATGTAGAAATTTCCATGGATGTATTCAGTACTGTGTGAAAGCTCATTTCATTTGAAGTGCCCACAGGGGAAGCGTATTTAGCTGTTCCCATGGAGAAGTTTGTTACAGTAATAAGTAGCGTAGGTAGAGATAGAGACAATTAAAGATAGCTTTTTGTTTGTCTGAAGGCTTGGTTGAATAAAAATTGACAAGAACCCTCCCAAAGTAGTCTGCATTTAAGCGCCTGCTTATATGCCAGTTTGTTTAGTTGTAATGATTTAAGACTTAACCATTTAATTTAAATTCTTCTTTGCTCCCGAATGTAGCAATAAGTCAAACAGGTTGAATACTTCGTAACAAAGTAAATGAAATTCAGTGTTAGTGTTTAGTTTGAATGGTCATTCTGCATAATTTAAGAATTGAGAGGCTATGCATTAAAAGACCATTACATTACATTGTAAGATCTCAATGTTGCATTAAGCTTCGTCAATTAAAGAGTCATTTTTGAGTTTTATGCATTGAGCAGAACCACACAATTTTATCACAATTATTATGGATTGTTGATGGTGCTGTAATGGTAAATGTGGCTTGAGATACTGCATTTCAAAAGACATTAATTTTGTGATTTGTCATTCAAAGATAAAAGTGTATTAATGGGTCAGCAAGAAGCAGGATGGGTACACCCTAATTTATACTGTTTTGTATAAAATTGTCCCACTAGAGTTATTAACAAAACAGGAAGTTTGAGTTCTATGAGCATGATTAGAACATTTAACCCATAATCATAAATTGTTAATGTCAATGCAGAAAAAAGTTTTTTTTCTGAAGAAGGGTCTAGACCTGAAATGCCAGCTTTCCTGCTCCTCTGATGTTGTTTGGCCTGCTGTGTTCATCCAGCTCTACACCTTGTTATCTCAGATTCTCCAGCATCTGCAATTCCTACTATCTCATGCCCTAAAGGCACGGATTTGAATCCCACCATGGCAAATGGTGACATTTGAATTCTGATAATAGATCTGGAATTAAAAACTAGTTCACTGGTGATCATGAAACCATTGTTAATTGTTGTACAAACACTTGCAGTTCACTAATGCTGTTTAAGAAAGGAAATCTGTCATTTTCACATGGTCATGTTTAAATGTAACTCCAAACCCACAGCAACATGGTTGGCTCTTAACTGCCCTCTGACATATGCTAACAAGCTACTCAGTTGTACCTGACTGCTACAAAGTTTAGAAATGGAGTAGAATCAGAGAGACCACTTAACAGCGACCAAAGCACCAGAAAAGGCAACAATGCAGTTGACTCAGCAAAGTCCTCTTTCGATGAAAAGCCTACTGACTTGAAACATTAAGTTTGTTCTCTTCCCACAGAGACTGCCAGCAATTTCTGTTTTTGTTCCTCCTTACTACTACCAGGGGGCTTGTATGAAAATTAGGAAAAGTCTCTCCCAGACTAGACAAGCTTGACTTGGTCTTTCCCACAGAACCATAAACAATGTTCCCCACACTTTCATTATTATCTCTGAGTGTATCCTGTTCCACCCACAGAACAGACTGAATCAAAAATGACTGTATAGTGGTATACAGTCGGGAGGGAGTTGCCTTGGAAGTCCTCAACTTTGACTTTGGGCCTCATTAAGTCTCATTATAACAAGTCAGGGTGGCATGGTGGCTCAGTGGTTAGCACGGCTGCCTCACAGTGCCACGGATCCAGATTCAATTCCAGCCTTGGGCAATTGTCTGTGTTGAGTTTACACATTCCCCTCGTATCTGGGCATGTGTTTTCTCTGGGTGCCCCAGTTTCTTTCCAGTGTCCAAAGATGTGCAGGTTAGGTGGACTGGCTATATTAAATTGCCCATAGTGTTCAGGGATGTGTAGGTTAGGTGGATTAGCCCTAGAAAATGCAGGGTTACAGGCATAGTGTAGAAGAATGGGTCTGGGTGGGATGCTGCTCAGAGAGTTGGTATGGACTTGTTGGGCTGAATGGCCTATTTCCACAATGTAGGGATTCCAAGAATGAACACATCAAAGATAAGCAAGAAAAGCAACTGCTTATTACTAATTACCACTCTCACAACATCCTGGCTCACTGATGTATGTATTCTGTTCCATGTTAAACACCACTTGGATATCACACAATTTTTAATTAAGTACACGGAATGTACTCCATGTTTTACAGAATTTCTACAATGCGAAAGAGGCCATTCAATCCATCAAGCCTGTACTGACATTCTGAACAACATCCCAACCATACACACCCCAAACCCCACCACAATCCAAAAATATGCAGGTTAGGGAGATTGGCCATGCTAAATTTGTCTGTAGTGTCCAGGGATGTGTAGAGTAAGTGAATTAACCGTGGTAAATACGGGCTTACTGGGATATGATGGGGTGGGGTGTTGGGGGAGCGGGTGCTAGATCTGGATGGGATGCTTTTCGGAGGGTCAGTGTAGACACTTCCCGCAATATAAGGATTCGAAGAGACAGAGTCAAGCAATTTCATAACCAATGGGCTAGATTTAAACTCTGCAGTCTTGCCTCATCATATTGTGAATAATAAAATCCCAAAGAACTGAGGATGCTGTAAATCTGAACCAAATGCAGAAATTGCTGGAAAAGCTCAGCAGGTCTGGCAGCAGAGGAAGAGTCACCCGGAACCAAAACATTAACTCTGCTTTCTCTTCACAGATGCTGTCAGACCTGCTGACCTTTTCCAGCAACTTTGTTTTTGTTCATTAATCATGAAGCTGTTCCAGTACACCTTTAGCAATGGTTTCCACTCAGAAATGTGGAAAGTTGTCAATGTATGTCCTGTTTATAAAAGAAAGGACAAAATCATCCCAATCAGTTACCATCCCATCAGTTTGCACTCAGATATCAACAAAGAGATGGAAACTGTTGCGAACTGCATTATCAATGAGCACTGACTGAAAACTAAGCTGCCATCAGCAGCCCATGGTTACACCATGATCACTCAGCTTCAGGCCTTATTACCGCCTTGATCCAAGTATAGAAATACAGCTGAACCGCATAGACAAAGTGATTGTGGCTGACTACAATAAAGTAGCATTAGACAGGGATAATATCAAAGAGATCTAGCAAACCTAGAGTAAGTAAGAATCAGTAGAAGGCTCTCTACTGAGTGTAGTTATGCCTAGCACAGAGGAAGATGGTTATAGTTGTCAGAGGTCAATTGTCTGATCTCCAGAACAGCTCTGTAGGAGCTCCTCAGAGCATTTGTCCTGGCCCCAACGATCGTCAGCTGCTTCCCATTGTGAGGAGTGTGATGGAATTCTCTCTACTTGCCTGGATGGCTGCAGATCAAACAATAATCAGGAAGCCCAAAACCATCCAGGACAGAGATAATGGGAACTGCAGATGCTGGAGAATCCGAGAAAACAAGGTATAGAGCTGGATGAACGCAGCAGGCCAAGCAGCCTCTTAGGAGCACAAAAGCTGACGTTTCCGGCCTAGGCTCTTCATCTGATGAAGGCCCAAAACGTCAACTTTTGTGCTCCTAAGAGACTGCTTGGCCTGCTGTGTTCATCCAGCTCCACACTTTGTTACCACCATCTAGGACAACATACCTGGTTTTTTTGGTATCTGATCTACATCTGTCTACATTCACTTCTTCATCACCAATGCACTGTGGCAGGATTGTGCATCATCTAAAAGATGCATTGTAAAATCTCCTTCAAAAACACCTTCCAAACACACAACTGTCATAACATATAAAGACAAGGGTAGCAGATGCATTAGAGTATCACCAGCTACAAGTTTCCCTCCAAGCTACAAACCATTCTGCCTTGGACTGTATCACCACTCCTTCCCTGTCACTCGGTCAAAATCTGAAACTCCCTTCCTCGCTGTCAGAGTCTATACATGCCAAGGACTACAATGATTCAAGAAAACAGCTCACCAGCAGCTTCTCCAGGGCAATTAGGAATGGGCAATAAATGTGGTCTAGGAAGAGATGCCCACATACTTGAAAGAATTGAAAAAAGGGAGCACCTTTGGCCCACATGCCGCTTGCTATAGAGCAATCCAGTGAGATCCATCCACTGCCCTGATCTCTGAGCTCTGCAAATTTAGTTCCTTTAAGTATTCAATCCTAATTCCTTTTTCAAATCATTGATTGGCTCTCCTTGCACCGTCTTTCTTATGCGATGATTTCCATATCATTCTACACTTTTATCTCAGTCCCTTGCATCCATTTTTTCCTGAAACCTTCAATCAGTATCTCCTATTCCACTGACTTACACAATCAGCTACAACAGCAGGTATCATCTTTATTCTAAGGCAGTAAATACACATAACTTTAGCTGCACAACCTATGCAGTAGATTTTAGATTATTGGCCCTATCTGATTTCCAAACTTTAATTGTAATATACTGGCAACAAATTATTTTACAAAGTGATGATATTTTTGATGATGAAGAAAGGTTAATACTTTATAACCAGATTTATCAACCTGCTTTGAGTTCCTTCCCTGTGTCAACACCTAAGCAAACAAAGTCCATTTGTTTGGCTGTTGTTCATACCAGTATTTGAGTCAAATTATACTTCCAGAACAATTTAGAATGGTAATGACAGAGATTATGCTGAGAACAAATATCATATTTTGGATTAATATCAAAAATTTTAAGATCTTAGAGTCATAGTCATACAGCACAGAAGCAGACCCTTCGGCCCGACTTGTTTGTACTAAACAGGCATCTCAATCTGAACCTGTCCCATTTGACAGAATTTTCCCCATATCCCCATCAACCCTTCCTTTCAGGTACCTATTCAGATGTCTTTTAAATCTTGTAATTGTACCAGCCTCCATCACTTCCTCTGGCAGCTTGTTCCATACACACATTACCCTCTGCATGAAAGGTTGCCCTTAGGTCCTTTAAAAATCGTTTCCCCTCTCAGTTTAAACCTATGCTCCCTAGTTTTGGACTCTCCACCCTGGGAAAAAGACCTTGGCTATTCACTCTATCCGTGCCCTGAGCTGAACCACTGGGGATATAAAGATTTTGTACAAAATAGGAGCTTACGTGTTGGCCAAGAAATGCGCAATGTTTTAAGGAGTTCTTTATGAATACAATTGTACTGAAGAGAGTTAGTGTTACATAGACATAGAATACATAGAACATTACAGCACAGTACAGGCCTTTCGGCCCTCGATGTTGTGCCGATCTGTCATACCGATCTCAAGACCATCTAACCTACACTATTCCATATACGTCCATATGCTTATCGAATGACGACTTAAATGTACCTAAAGTTAGCGAATCTACGACCGTTGCAGGCAAAGCGTTCCATTCCCTTACTACTCTCTGAGTAAAGAAACTACCTCTGACATCTGTCCTATATCTTTCACCCCTCAATTTAAAGCTATGCCTCCTCATGCTCGCCGTCACCATCCTAGGAAAATGGCTCTCCCTATCCACCCTATCTAACCCTCTGATTATTTTATATGTCTCAATTAAGTCACCTCTCAATCTTCTTCACTCTAATAAAAACAGCCTCAAGTACCTCAGCCTTTCCTCGTAAGACCTACTCTCCATACCAGGCAACATCCTAGTAAATCTCCTCTGCACCCTTTCCAAAGCTTCCACATCCTTCTTATAATGTGGTGACCAGAACTGTACGCAATACTCCAAGTGCGGCTGCACCAGAGTTTTGTACAGCTGCAGCATAACCTCTTGGTTCCAGAACTCGATCCCTCTATTAATAACAGCTAAAACACTGTATGCCTTCTTAACAGCCCTGTCAACCTGGGTGGCAACTTTCAAGGATCTATGTACATGGACACCGAGATCTCTCTGCTCATCTACACTGCTAATAATCTTACCATTAGCCCTGTACTTTGCCTTCTGGTTACTACTACCAAAGTGCATCACCTCACACTTGTCTGCATTAAACTCCATTTGCCACCTCTCTGCCCAGCTCTGCAGCTTAACTATGTCTCTCTGCAACCTACAGCATCCTTCATCACTATCCACAACTCCACCGACCTTAGTGTCGTCTGCAAATTTACTAACCTATCCTTCTACGCCCTCATCCAGGTCATTTATAAAAATGACAAACAGCAGTTGACCCAACACCGACCCTTGCGGTACACCACTAGTAACTGAATGCTAATTCAATATTTTCAAGGATGTTGACAACAGTCTTTGAAAATTAATGCTTCAAAGCCAGTTTACTTAAAATTTTATGACTAAACAATACAGCATAGATGTATTTCAGCGACTTTTCAACAAATTGATGAGTTTATTACACTTTTACACCTGATATCATTACTCTTGATTTAGACCCTGTTCTCAAACTGAATCTTACAGCATTTTCTTTCCATAAAATTGAGTTGGTAGATGTGCAGTGCTCAGTAACTGTGCTTTTGCTGAAAATGTACTGGGCTGATTTTTTTTAGTTAAACGCTGATATCAAATCCATTCAGGAATGTCTCTTGGTGAATTAATTTCCTTGTGCCTTTCATCAAACTTTGTGATCTTTAAATTGCTACTTAGCAGGAAATCCAATTATTGAAAGACCCAGTTCTGTATTAACATTGATTACATTGAGATGACATGATTGTCTTCTTATATTAAAAAGAGAAGAAAATGAGAGATGGCATTAAAAGTGAATTCTCATAAATTGTTTATCCAGTGCTTTCAATGGGGCAGAAATTGATATGCATTAAGCCAATTTCCCAGGGATAAAATAGGTACAAAAAAAGAGTATGTTAGTGGTGTGGTAGCATGCTCCCAATTTGTGCAAACATTGATCCCATTGCTAAACTCTTGAGGCCTTTATTTTCAGACATCCCAGGCGGCCAATAATTTCAGCTGATGCATTGTGGTACGAATCTGGCATGTGTTAAGTTAACAGATTTTCATAGTTACAATCGTCTTGAATAAGTAGTTTGTGCTGTTGATTAATATTCATGATAGTTTGTTTTTGTGTGTGTGTGTGTGCGTATGTGGCTGTGTGCATATGTGTATGTATGCTTATATACATGTGTGCGCGGGATGTTTGCAGACAGTGGGGATTGCTGTGAAGTGAGAATAGGATTCAGGCCCTATGGTCCAATAATGCACTGTCACATGGTGTCTGGGGTCAGGCAATAAGAGCTGCTTTTTTACTTCATTCATCAGGATTTTAACTGATGCACCCCGAAATAGAATGGAGACTATTTTACATTCAAATTAACAGTGGCTGATAGACTCTCGGATCTAGCTGGCCAGTTAAAGGGAATCCAGCCTGAGAGGGGCAGAAGAGTTCAGCAAAGGGTTGGAACTGTGAAGGTGTTTTAACCTGAAAGTGCCTTTTCACCAATACATTTCTAAAAATCAAATTGAGCCCCCAGACAGGTGAAGAAGTTGAGTGTCTACTTGAACAGTCTTTTGCTGCATCCACATCCAACATGGGCCTGTAGGCCTGCTTGGACTGCTGGCCTTGGCCTGTTGCTGAGTTCATATCACCCGACAGTTGAGCTATCAGGGATGTGCATTGTGCAGAAATGACAGGCTAACATGAAAATCCCAGTTAGGCTCCTCCAACTGCACTTAACCAGACTCCTAATGAGCCTACTTGTTTGTCCATCCTATAGAGAGTCCCAGCCTTACTGTGCACCAAATATCCTCCCCAAAAATCGCCAGCTGTGAGAAATGGGTCATAATTCACCGGTCAGCATTGATACTTTCTGGGTCATCATTCTTGCTGTGCCCAAAAGCTCTACCCTGAATGTGGGATTTAAGCTACACCTAATGAAAGGCCAGTAATACAGAGGAAGATGTCTCTTACCAAACAACTCCTGCAGATGAAGGCAGAAGACTGAATAAAAACAGACATCTTGTATAAGATTTGTTATCAAGTCCAAAGAAGAGAAAGATGATCGTCATTTCAGTAATCAGAATTGTCCCCGTGTTCTTTCTGGCAGAATTCTAGCTTGATTTGTAATCATTGCTATCAAAACATAAAACTGGAAAATTGGTTTGTGGAAACCAACAGTCAAGTTTTAAATCCACCTGATTTGCAGAGTCCTTTATTTCAGGATCACTATTCAAGTTACCATTGTTAAGTATGCATTTGTAATCCAAGTGCAACTGTTACACAATTACATTCATAGTTTCAACAAAGCTAGATACCTCAATTTTAAAAAAAACTTACAATTTTTATTATACTTTGCATGACCTCAGGACATCCCAAAGCACTTTACAGCCAATGAAGTACTTTTGAAGTGCAGTCACTGTTATAATGTTGAACTAATTAAGATGCTGCTTGCCTACATAAAAAAAGTACACCTGATTATCTGGAAATGCTCCTATTTCTACTTATTATTTGTGCAAGTGGTCTGAAGGTGCAGCAACAAATGAAACTGCTGAAGATGTGGCCATGAATTCAATGAATAGATATTACATTTGTGGTAATGTTCTACCAGGGTCAGTTCAGAGTACCACCTAAGGAAAGTGGGGTCAGTTAGATGCTGTATTTAGCACTTGTGTAAACAGAGTGTGAAATTGTTCTTCCTTGCACACTCCTATCTGTATCATCAATTTTTTTTAACTGCTTATTTTTGAGCTTATCAGACGCATGATCGGTAATGTTAGAATTTTGCTTCGAGGGCAGATAACTGCATGTGACCAATGTATATCTGAAAGTCAATTATAATGGCTTGAAAATTCCAACCAGCATCCCCACCATTTTCTATAACACTCCAGTCCTCCATTCCCAGTATGTATTGGGAAGATTCCCACCACTAGCTGTGTCAATATCAAGTTCTCTAATGTGCACCTCTTAACTATTGTTGTAAAGTTTCCCCTATTATGAAGTTTCTAAGTACCAATTTTTGTGAAACACATTATACTGCAATTATATGACAGATTTAATCTTCCACTATTAGGTATTTCTCTCATTATATCCGTGAAAATTCAGTTTCATTATAATACCCTGCAAGCCTGCCACTATCTGGGAGCTCTGTATTCTTCCAATCCTAGTCTCACATGTATCTCTGTCTCCTTCGCTCTGCCAGTGGTGACTATTCCTTCAGCTGTCTAGGCTCTGAGCTCTGCAATTCTACTCCGATCATCTGTCCAGTGGGCAATTAGGTTCAGGATATCGATAGGCCTGCAGTCTGGGCGTGGACCACGGTCAACCCTGGGGGTTTAGTGCAACCAGTCACAGGAACTCAGCCAGGGAGATGTGCAAATCAGCCAAAGTCCTGGTCAGTCATCAGTCAAAATACAGACACAAAAGCAAGAACAGAAATTGCTAAAAAAACTCAGCAGGCCTGGCAACATCTGTGGAGATGATGCAGTTAATGTTTCGGTTCTGGTGATCCTTTTATAGAACTTCACTTTTCAGCTCAAAAATATTCTGTCAAAATTAAGATATAAAGTTGCATCCTAGTTTCCTATACAAGTGTACTAATAACAAAAAGATCGCGCTTTTGTTTCTAAATTATGAGATTTTTTTACCGGTCCACTGCTTTTTGTCATTTTTGTAAATGATTTGAATGGGAATACAGGAGGAATGATTAATAAGTTTGCAGATGACAACAAAATAGGGAGGTGTAGTGGACAGTGAAGAAGAATATCTCAGGGTACAATGTGATTTTCATCAGATGGACCAAAGGTCCGAGGAGTGCCAGATGAAGTTTAATTCAGATAAATGTGAGGTGCTGCATTTTGGAACGGAAAATCAGGACAGGACTTAAACACTTAATGGCAAGGTCCTGTGGAGTGTTGCTGAACAAAGAGAGCTAGGGGTGCAGGTGTATAATTCCTTGAAAGTGGAGTCACAAGTAGACAGGATGATGAAGAAAGCATTTGCCAGTAGGAAAGACGTTAACTTTGAGAAGGTGCGGAAAATATTTACAAGCACGTTGTCAGAACTGGAGGGCTTGAGTTTTAGGGAGATGCTGAAAAGGATGGGGATTTTTTCCCTGGAATATTAGAGGCTGAAGGCTGACCTTATAGAGGTTTATAAATCCATGAGGGGCATGGATAGGGTGAATAGCCAAAGTCTTTTTTCCCCAGGGTAGGGAGTCCAAAACTAGAGGTCATAGGTTTAAGGTGAGCAGGAAAGATATAGAAAGGGCCTAAGGGGTAACATTTTCATGCAGAGAATGGTGCATGTATGGAACAAGCTGCCAGAGGAAGTGGTGGAGGCTGGTACAATTACAGCATTTAACAGGCATCTGGATGGGTATATGAATAGGAAGGGTTCAGAGGGATATGGGCCAAATGCTGGCAAATGAGCATAGGTCAAATTGGGATGTCTGGTAGCCTTGGGTGAGTTGGACCAAAGGCTCTGTTTCTATGCTGTATGCCTCTAAGACTCCATGACACATCACCTGGTAGGTATTAGGGAAGGGAGGAGCATCTGCAAAATTAACTGTTGTGCTTTACCATCCTGTTCCCCTAGCATTTTACTTGTCATCGTTTTAACAATAGTCTGTAGTTAGGTCACCAAGGGACCACCAGAAGCCAATGAGAAGCCTCATTCATTTATAAAAATTGGGGACTCATTGATATAATTTTAATGTATACTTCAGTAAATAAGAAGCTGCAATTTTTCCAGCATGTCAGTCATTATCAGGAGGATTAGGAAGGTATCCAGATGAAGTCAAAAATGTTCCTTTCAGCGATCAGAAGAACACAAGCATCCCAGATCTCACAAAAAAAAGTTTCAGGCACAATACCCCAGTCTCCTCTTTGCCACCCATGGGACCTTCTGTGATCCCCTCTCCAATTTATGTACTTCTCTGTGTCCCTATCTTCAGAGTGAGGTCTCCTGGCCACTTCAACTTGCTGTCTTTGTTGCTGGCCAACTGCATCTTCCTGACTGTTTTAATTAAATATGAAAATGCCGTCTGTTCATAGAATGGCTGCACAGTGGATTTTTGTTCCTACTTTTCAACAGAGCAGAGAATTGGAGAATCCAATTGTTTCATTAAGTTGAAACATCTTTGGAACTCAGTTATTACATTTATGATATATTAATTAAGCCATCATATTCTTTAGCTACTTAACCAAGGTACTCTGGAAGTCATTTTAGTTTTACTTATGTGCACACTTTCCCCATTCATTTTGCTGAAGTGTCTATTTAATGTGCTCTCACTTAGATTACACAAGGTCCTGCTATAAACACACACTGCCTTGTCACTTTTCTTTTGAAATGTGACTGATTGTGTTCTGTGATAGATTAATCAAGCGAGGATTTGAGATTTTCTTGATTAATGGCTTTCGTAACACTTTTTTCTGTAGATAGATGAGAAGTCATTTAGCCTTTTCAGGCTTAGCTGAAAGATATTTTAAGAGAGCACGGTAGGGCCATCAAAAAGAGCATAGTTGTCAAGATAGCCTTTTTACATCAATAATAGATATTTTTGACTGTGTGTTTAATTGATTCTTTTGAAAGTTAATTTTTTCTTTACTATACCAATTGCCACTTTATCAAGATTACCTACAGCATTCATCTGGTGAATAATATATTTCCTATTAACAGCTGCTGTGACTTTAGGTTTGATGTTTAGCTGCCTTCTTGTGTTCAGGATTTGAATTTTATTTTTGTGGGAGCTGACTGACACTGCTTGAACGATATCATTATCCAGGATTATAACAATAGTATCCCCTTGTGGCTCGAACTATGTTGTCAGTTTTTCTACACATACATTTCTCAGTTTCTTTGAAGAGAAACTATGGAAACATTGCCTGAGATGATACTTTATATACATTGGGAAACATGTTTATCTCCATGCCTAAACATACAGAGCAATAGTTATGATCAGCTTCATTTAGCAAAAAGGACCTTTTGGTAATGACACGTACAATTGTATTCTCCCCGCATTCTCAAGTAGACCTCTATGTTGTTCTGTTAAAAATAATTTTCTAATGAGTTCTTTAACAGCTCTAAGCTTCTGAAACCCACTAAAAAAAATTCAACTCCCTTTGAAAACTTGATTTTTTTCTCCCAGCCATGTGCGTCAAAAATCTTCTGTTTCTTTCCATGCATTTTAAAATTCTTGTTCAATTAAAATTTCCTTTGAATGTCTGTCAATCAATACAGAGCTGAGAATTCTTGTGTATGTTTGGAGCAAGTGGTCAGGTGGTGGTGGTTGTGGTGAATGGAGTACGGTTTTGAGCAGAAACACCAGAAGACTCTGTGGTACGTTCCTCTGTAGCATTCTAATGCGGTCATCTGATTAAACCATTGCTTCGTGACTGGGTGATGAAAGCCTGACAACTGGAGTAATGAGGATCTACAAGTCTTGAACTCAACTCAGATGTATGCAGTTAGGAATTGAGAAAACTGATTGGTCCCAGAAAGAAACCTGCTGCAATAGCTGCAACAAAGAAGATGGTGCGATGTGGCTGACAATGTCAGCAGGAGTTTAATTTTATACTTTGTGGTGGTGCAAGAGTGAAAGGTGAGAAAGTCTGTCCATTCACCTCCACTCTGCTCTTCACACTATCAAAACTATTCCATCCCATCTCACCTTGCAAATGTAACCATTGTTCTCTTCTCATTTCCTCATCCATCCATTCAACACTGCCAGCAACTTTTCATCTCTATGCAGCCTTTCGCAGCTCTGACAGCCACTCTCACCAAATACAGTGTATTCATTGATACCCATTTCAGTCATTCATGAGTCTGCCTTTCCCTTTGCATAATTGAATATGAAATACAGAAAAGGGCATTTAATTGGGAGTTCCATCCTATTTCATTCCATTGGGAATTCCATCCACTAATCACCAGTTGCCTCCTTCCCTATTAACCAATTTCCAATGAGTTACTGCCTCTCTTGAAATATGTCCCTAAAGGATGTAGATGAGCTAAGCTTCAGCTGGAACTTCACAATATCCAACCCCAGGGGTCTTCAACAAAGAGCATTTCAACCACAAAGATTAATGTATTCTGCCTCCATTTCTGCTGAAGCTACAGGGATCAGACCTTTCTAAGAGTGGTAGGAAAAGTGGGGAGACAGTTCATTTAAATAAATCTTGGCAGTTAACTGTCAATTATCATTAACTCGTGCACTCACGAGACAAAATCTCTACCAAAACCAAATCCATTTGCCAACAAATCAACTTTCGATTCATATGTAATAAATGTTGCTTTCCCTTTATTCTACCGAAGCAACACCTTCTTTTCATCATGTATAAATTGTTACTTCCTGAATGCAGTGTTTTTGTTATGTTTCAGTCCAGAAGAAGGCAAGACAAAAGACCTTGACTGCATGATTCTTTTTTAACAATGTTAAATTTCCATGCTAATAAGCAATTATTGGTAATATATTAGCATGAATTGTGGATTGCTTACCTAGGAAAAGAAGAGTAATGATAACTAGGTCATTTCCAGGTTGGCAAGCTATATTTCATGTAATAGAAAAGGGGTCAGTGCTGGGTGTCAATTATTTACAATTTATATTTGTTGCTTGGATGAAAGGAAGGATTGTAACTGTAGCATGCTTTGCTAATGACATAACTAAAGTTCCTGTGTAGAAACAATAAGATTCAATCACATTTAATAAGAAATGAAGTCACTGTGAGTGTTTTTAAAATATGGATCCTTTATTATTTCTTTTTCAAATTGCCTGCTGACTCATAGTCTCAAATTGACAAAATGCACAGTGCAATTTTCATTACTCTGCAGTCCAAAGATAGGTGACAGAACAAAATTTGAGAATAAGAACAGTATGGAAAGGGGTATAGGTAGGTTAAGTGAGTGGCCAAAAATTTTGAAAATTAAGTAAAATGTGGGAAATTATGAAGGTGCCCACTAGTAGGAAAAATAAAAAATAATGCTATTTAATTGAAGAAAACTCCAGAATGCTATATTACAAAGAGATTTGGGTGTCTACGTACAGGATTATCAAACAATTAGATTCCATGTCTAGAATGCAATTAGGAATGCAAATTGAACGCTATTGCAAGGTAGCGGAGTTTAAAATTAAGGAAACTGTACTGGATATTGATTAGATTAGATTCCATACAGTGTGGAAATAGGCCCTTTGGCCCGCAAGTCCACACCGCCCTTTGGAGCATCCCACCCAGACCCAACCCCCTATAACCCCCACACCCCTGAACACGATGGGCAATTTAACATGGCCGATCCACCTAACTTGCACTTTTTTGGACTGTGGGACGAAACTGGAGCACATCCATGCAGACACAGGGAGAATGTGAAAACTCTGCACTGTTACCCAAGGCTGGAATCAAACCCGGGTCCCTGGCGCTGGGAGGCTGCAGTGCAAACCACTGAGCCACCGTGCTGAGACTACACCTTGGCTATTGCATACAGTTTTGGCCTCCTTTCTTAAGGAAGGTTACGTTTGTAAAGAAACCAGCGCAAGGAAGGTTGACTTGACTGATTCCTACAATGAAGGTGTTTTCTTATTTGGACAGCTTTAATGTATATTCACTGGAGTTTATAAGAAGGAGAGGTGATGTTTTTGAAACATGGATTCTGAGAAGGTTTAACAGGATGTTTCCTCTCATGGGGAAATTTAAATCCAGGAGACCCAGCTTCAAGCGAGGGCACCTTCCATTCAAAATGGAGATGAGGAGGATTTTTTTTTTGGGTGTCATTGGAGCTTTCTTCTGCAATGAGCAGTGGAGACTGGATTATTGAATACGTTAATCATCAAGTTAGAATTATTTTTGATCAACGAGAGTCAAGGATTGTGGAGTCAAGCAAGAAACTCAAGTTAAAATTACAATCAGATCAGCCTCAATCTGATTAAGTAGCAGCGTAGGCACGTTAGACAGAATGGCTGACTGCTGCTGCCAGTCCTTAAGAAAACTTATGAGCAATCTGAGTGCCTAGTACTTAAAATGGAAATGTAATTTTTGACCACCATATCCTCCTCCTACTATTCACTCAAATCTCCCATAAGCTATATGAGCTCAGTGATTTGTACTTGCTGCAACTCCCATCCCTGGCATCCCAAGAAGCAACGTATACCACTAGTACTGCCTTGGCTGCATCATCTGCCTCCTGTGAAGAAGCTCGAAGCTTGCTGCTTTGCTTCTCATCTTCGCAGCACAATGTTGTTGCACACAGCACATTAGACCACACCCATTCTGGAAATTTTTGCCTTTGAGCACTGAAAGGCTCCTCCACATCTTCTGTGGCACCTTATGTGTACTTTGAGTGTGCAGATTGTTTATTTGGCAGAGCATCTGGTTGTTACTTTCTCTGCAGCATCCTCTGACTTCCTTAGTCAGGTGTCAGCCAAGTAAGAAGTGAATATTCTTTGTCTGCAATCATCAACCTTTAAGTCTGCTAGCAAGTCTAAAGAGGTTGGCACTTCTGTACTGTCGGAGAATGGACTCTATTGCACATCTAAAGCAATATTGTTCAGTGTGTAGACACCAACTGAACATTAAGCAAATGAAATTCTGATAGTCCACGAAAACTCCTGATGAATAATGTGCAATGCAGTTTTCAATACATGGATGGACGCCTTTGTATTTGGAAAACCAACTGTAGAAGAAAAACTAAGTGCCTCCTCAATCCTGTGAGCATTATCAAAAACAAGTTCAACAATAATTGCTGGTCTTGGCAAACAATCTATCAGTAACCTATCTTATGTATTTATGAACAACCAACTGAATGATCCTGGAAAAGTGTCTGGTAGTGCCCTGCAATGATATGGAAGCAAAACCTTGAAGATGTAGTTCCCTTTCATTGCTATTGGTGACAAATGCCCACCGACTTGCTTGTGGAGCGGATTTTTTTGAGGACGTTGGAATGTGTTCCATCAGCTGATGCAACAACCTCAGCTTCTAGAAGAAAAAGCTATTCTGAGAGATCAGGGAAACTCATCTCTAACTATAGAGATAACAAGGTGTAGAGCTGGATGAACACAGCAGGCCAAGCAGCATCATAGGAGCAGGACGTTTCAGGCCTAGACCCTTCATCAGAAAATGACTGTGCTCCCTTTTGGTGGATCTTGTCTCCTGTGAGCTCAAATTTTCTGCTCTTCCGTTTTTTCTGATGGTCCTCCATCTGCTGCTTGATTGCATGTTTCTCTGCAGAAGGTACTTGCTGTTGCTAATCACCCTCAACTGTCAAGCTCCAAATTTCTCAACATGAAACTGTTGTTCCAGCTGAGTTAGTCTTGAAGTCCAGCTATGATATCAATCGTATCATATAATCTAATCTTGAGTTTCAATAACTCCAAAAGACAAAAGTAAGCTTCTCAATACAAATCATCTCAACAAATCATTTCTAAGAGTGAGGTGATGAAAGAGCTAGAATCAGTAGTTATTTACTGCTGTTATTATTTGAATGACCTTGAAGGTGCCCAGTGAAATCATTCTTTGTGCATTGTTTCATGCTGCCTTCAGGCCCAAAATAAATATCACATCTTGCATCATTTCAGTGGAAGCAACAAGTTACACACACACATTAATAGGTGTGGAAACCACACTTGGGTAAAAACACTCAGTGCTGACCTTATTGGCCTGTTGCAAATTTTTTTAATCAAGTGGAGAACAGAAATGCCATGGGAATCAGTGGGGCTGGCCAGGGTGCCACCATTGAGTTTCAATTCGTGAATATACATGTTTCAAACCTGTAGAGATTCAGCCTATTGAGTTTATTCAAGAAGTCATTGATAGCATTAGGCCTGTATGGGAATGGAAGGGATGTAGGGATTACACGGGAAAATGAATTTGAGATCAAAGGTCATAAACAGGTTTCAGTTTGGAACCTCCTTCAGCTCCAGTTTCTTACATTCTTTAGTGATTAGGACAGATGGTCTTGAGTTGAATTTCTCCTTTTAAGTATTTAAAATGAACGTTGAAAACAATGCTATTTGATCTGAAGTAAATATTGGGGTATCAGTTTTCAGCACTGAAGTTGCATACAATTTGAAATGATTGTATTACTCAGCAAAGGTTTAACACTTGGAAGTCCAGCGCCATGTAAAGTTAATTTGATCATATAATATTTGTCTGTATACTATTTTTAAATGCAAGTCTTAATGTCAAATTTAAGTAAATGCCCTAATATGTGCAACAGAGACATCTGCAGAAGGAAATCAAATAAATGTGTTAAACCCTTGATGACCAACAGCATCAATTACTTGGCTATGCCAATGTATTTTTATGAATCTTTTCAGTCCATGATAGATTGAAAGGAGCATTTTAAATAGGAAAGCTACAAATGATCAAACCCCACTGTTATTCAAAAATATCCTTCTCTCCCAAAATGTTCCAGGGTTGTACAGGAGCAAAAACAATGTGCAAACATTTGACTTTAACTGATTTCTTTTGTGTTCAGCTCTTACCGATCAATTAATGGTCTCCTGGCCATTTATGTTGTTGACAACGTGAATGGGAACATTGCTTTATTCAATGTTGCCTTCCTGGAAAGAAATAATTTTAATTGAAAGCAAGTAACATTTTGTTGTGCAATAGTTTGAATTGTAGCCTGGTTGTGTCATTGAAGTTATTAAAAAAAGTTATTAAATTCACCAAGAGACATGAAGGATATGCAAAGGACATTCAATGGCTGGGTATTCTGTTTAGACCATGTATGGTTATATGGTACATTCGAATACAATGTTATTACTATATTAATTTTATTTTATTCTCGGTTAGTGTAAACACAGAAGGCACTTTAATACCTTTCAATCTCACTCCAGGAGATTTTATCAGTCGACTTGAAAATCCTGTTAGAGGGGATTAAATTTAGAAACCTTCAGTGAGTGCAGTCCCAATAGCCATATATTTTAATTTATTTTAATGGAGTTGGATAGCATTCTTTTTCCTCCTGTGACTTTTGCAGAACCTACATATTCCATCAATAAATTAGATATCACACCAGCAAGCACGATCAAACTTATCAGCAAAAACAAGAAATATTCTTATCAGTTCTTTTCTGGCATGCTATTGTTAGCATTGGTAGTGAGTTAAAAGTTATTAGTTCACTTCCTGTACTATTACACAAGAACAGTCAGGATTTGGGCTGCAGACTAAAGAAGACAGATGAGAACAAATTGTGTGAAGGAACTGGGTGGGAGATGTAATTCAATCTGGGAAAAGTAAAAAACTAGAATGGGAGAAGAAGGAGGCACCAGATGCGTGCAGAAACTAGAATAAATGGAAACAAAAAGAACTGTGGGTGCTGTAAATCAAGAACAAAAACAAAGTTGCTCGAAAAGCTCAGCAGGTCTGGCAGCATCTGTGAAGGAGAAAACAGAGTCAAAGTTTCGGGTCCGGTGACCCTTCTCAGAACTGATGGTGGCTGGGAAAACATCAGTTTATATGCAGAAAGTAGGGAGGTGGGTGGGGTAGGGAGTAAACAATAGGATAGAGCCTGAAGAGAGAGAAAGACAGTTGGACAGACAAAGGAGTTGCTAACGATCAGGCTGGGAGGGTGAATAGTTGTTAATGGGGACTGTTAGTGACTAACAACGAGGGGGTGGGGGGGGATGGGGGGGGTGGTGGCAGTGTGGTGGCAGGCTATATGGTAACAAAGCCTGGTGTGTGGGGTCGGGGGTTGGAACATGAGAGAGTTTAGGCCCTAAAATTAGGGCTGCAGGGTCCCCAAACAGAAAATGAGGTTTTGTTTCTCCAGCTTGCATTGGGCTTCGCTGGAACACTGTAGCAAGCAGATGTTGACCAGGGAGCAAGGTGGTGCATTGAAATAGCAGACAACGGGTAGTTCAGGGTCTTTTTTGCGAGCAGAACAGAGATGTTCTGCGAAGCAGTCGCCAAGTCTATACTTCGTTTCCCCAATGTGGAAGAGACCAAATTGTAAGCAGCGAATGCAGTAGACTAGATTCATGGAAGTGCAGGTGAAGTGTTGCTTCACCTGGAAGGTATGCTTGGGCCCTTGGATACTGGGGAGGGAGGAGATAAATTAGCAGGTGTTGTGCCTTTTCTGGTTACAGGGGAAGGTGCCGTAGGGCTGTGGGGAGGTGTTAGGGGTGAAGGAAGTGCAGACCAGGGTGTCGAAGAGGGAACAGTCCCTGTGGAAGGCGGACAAGGGAGGGGATGGGAATATGTGTCTAGCGGTGGCATTCTGCTAGAGGTGGTGGAAATAATGTCTGATGATCTTCTAGGTGTGGATGCTGGTGGGATGGTAGGTAAGGATAAGGGGAGCTCTATTGCAGTTGCGGGAGGAAAGAGAAGGGGTGAGCGCAGAAGTGCGGAAGATGGGTCAGACCTGGTTGAGGGCTCTGTCAAAAATGGAGCTGGGGAATCCTCAGTTGAGGAAAAAGGTGGACATTTTGGAGGTTCCCTTGTCAAAATTGGCTTCGTCTGAACATATGTGACAGAGACGGGGAAACTGAGAGAATGGGATGGAGTCTTTACAGGAAGTGGGGTGTGAGGGTGTATAGCCCAGGTAGCTTTGGGAGTCAGTGGGTTTGTAATGAATATTAGTGACAAGTCTATCCCCAGAAATGGAAGGAGAAATGTCGAGGAAGGGAAGGGAGGAGTCAGAGGTAGACCAGGTGAAAGTGAGGGCAGGGTGGAAATTGGAGGCAAAATGGATGAAATTTTCCAATTCCAGATGAGAGAAGGAAGCAGCACCGATGACATCATCCATGTATTGGAGAAAGAGTTGTGGGTGGGGGCTGGAATAGGACTGGAACAAGGAATATTCCATATACCCCACGAAGAGACAGGCATAACTAGAGCCCCATGGCAGCCCCTCTTACCTGAAGAAAATGAAAGGAGTTGAAAGTGAAGATGTTGAGGGTGAGGACAAGTTCGGCCAAGTGAAGGAGGGTGGTGGTAGGTAAGGATGGTTCAGGTCTTCGCTCCAGAAGTGGAAGAGTAAATGGTATTTCCAGCACCTGATACCTGTAGGGATGTTTTTTGACTGACGATTGGAAATACAGGAGTTGTGTTCTCATTGGGTGATGGACAATGGGAGTAGAGGCCTGGAAAATTGCTGTCAAGTGATGCTATTATTTGCTGAAGCGATTCTGATGTGCCACAGTGAACAGTTAGGAGTTAAGTTAGAAAATAGAACCTTCAAAGTAATGATTGGGGAATTACTACCAGAGCCATGGGAAGATTGGCATACGGTAAATAATGTCAAGGAGTGAAATGTGTGGTTTTAAGATAGGTGGGATGGAATGGAGTTCAGTTTGTGGAACACTTGCACCAGTATTGGAGTAGAAGGGAGCTGTTCCAGTGGGACTGGCTTCACTTGACCCTTGTTGCAACCATGTTCTAGGGCATACTTCATAACTAGGGCTGTACAAAGGGCTATAAACTCTTTGTGGGTCAGGGGTAGGGATCTAGAGAGAGGGCCCATAAGCTTATAAAGCAAAAAGATACAGGACCATTGCAAGGCAGTTACTTTGGTAAGAATGTGCAGAGTGGGACATGAAGAGACAAAATTTACAAACATAAACAGAAGCAGCAAATAGGGTCAGAGGGGCAATATTGGGCAAATGGCAAATTTAGTAACTCTTCACTTAAATGAAGAACAACAAATGAATTAACAGCACAAGTAAACAGTAATAGAACATAGAACATAGAACATAGAACATTACAGCACAGTACAGGCCTTTCGGCCCTCGATGTTGTGCCGACCTGTCATACCGATCTCAAGCCCATCTAACCTACACTATTCCATGTACGTCCATATGCTTGTCCAATGACGACTTAAACGTACCTAAAGTTGACGAATCTACTACCGTTGCAGGCAAAGCGTTCCATTCCCTTACTACTCTCTGAGTAAAGAAACTACCTCTGACATCTGTCCTATATCTTTCACCCCTCAATTTAAAGCTATGCCCCTTCATGCTCGCCACCATCCTAGGAAAAAGGCTCTCCCTATCCACCCTATCTAACCCTCTGATTATTTTATATGTTTCAATTAAGTCACCTCTCAACCTTCTTCTCACTAATGAAAACAGCCTCAATTCCCTCAGCCTTTCCTCGTAAGACCTTCCCTCCATACCAGGCAACATCCTAGTAAATCTCCTCTGCACCCTTTCTAAAGCTTCCACATCCTTCTTATAATGTGGTGACCAGAACTGGACACAATACTCCAAGTGTGGCCACACCAGAGTTTTGTACAGCTGCAGCATAACCTCTTGGTTCCAGAACTCGATCCCTCTATTAATAAAAGTTAAAACACTGTATGCTTTCTTAACAGCCCTGTCAACCTGGGTGGCAACTTTCAAGGATCTGTGTACATGCACACCGAGATCTCTCTGCTCATCTACACTGCTAAGAATCTTACCATTAGCCCTGTACTTTGCCTTCCCGTTACTCCTACCAAAGTACATCACCTCACACTTGTCTGCATTAAACTCCATTTGCCACCTCTCAGCCCAGCTCTGCAGCTTATCTATGTCTCTCTGCAACCTACAGCATCCTTCGTCACTATCCACAACTCCACCGATTTAGTGTCATCTGAAAATTTACTAACCCATCCTTCTATGCCCTCATTTAGGTCATTTATAAAAATGACAAACAGCAGTGGACCCAACACCGACCCTTGCAGTACACCACTAGTAACTGGTCTCCAGGATGAACATTTCCCATCAACTACCACCCTCTATCTTCTTTCAGCAAGCCAATTTCCGATCCAAACTGCTATATCTCCCACAATTCCATTCCTCCACATTTTGTACAATGAGGATAATCTTTGACACATGGTTGCAAAGAGGTTAAAGGTAGAAACTAAATATTCAGGGTATGTGGCTTTTCAAAAGGGCAGGCAGGAAGGAAAGGGTGGTGGGGTATCTTTACATGTATGGGATGGAATAACCATGACAGCAAGAAATGATCTCATATTGGAAGGTGTGGAATACATCTGGCTGGTGGTAAGATATAACAAGGAAAAGTTGACATTGGTGGAAGTAGTCTGTAGGTGACACAATAGGACAAATCAGGAGATTACGGTGACAGGTAAAAAGGGTATTCATGAATTATGGATGATCGGGGAAAAAAACGGCAGAGATATTCATGAGGACAAATTTATAGAATGGATTTGGAATAATTTCAAGAAACAATATGTTGTGCATCCAACCAAACCACGTTGAATCTGGTCACATGTAATGCGGCAAGTTTAACGAATGTCCTCAGGGTCATGGAATTCCTACAGTGTGGAAGCAGACCATTCAGCCCATCAAGTACATACCAACCTTCTGAAGAGCATTCCATTCAGACCCACCCCATCCCTGTAACCCTGCGTTTCTCATGGCTGATCCATTTAAGCAAGCACATCCCTATACACAATGGGCAATTTAGCATGGCCAATCCACCTAACCTGCATATTTTTGGACAGTGGGAAGAAATTGGAGCACCCAGACAAGATTCATGCAGGCATGGGGTGAATATGCAACCACCACACAGACAGTGAGCTGAGCCTGGAATTGAACCTGGGTCCCTGGTGCTGTGAGGCAGCAGAGCTAACCATTGAGCCACCAAATTGCAACATAAAGGTCATCTTGGAAACATGGTCGAATTTAGCATCCAATATGAAATTAAGAAAATTTGATCTTTTATAACCGTGCTAAACTTAAATAAGGGTTATTAAAAAGGAATGAGGGTCAGGTTGGCTGGACTGGATAGTAAAGGATTTTAGTAGAATAGATGATTGTCAAACAATGGTCGATGTTCAAGACTCGCAACAAAGATATATTGCACTGAAGAAGAAAGAATTAATTATGGGGAAAATAGACTATGGCCAGCCAGGAAAATTAAGAATATTATGAAATTGATAAAGAAACAATATGGCAAAAGTTAATGGTAAACCAAGGGATTGGAAAAGTTTTAAAATCCAACAAAATATTGCCAAAGAAAAGGGAGAAAGTAATGTGTCACTAGTGGGATTCCAAAGGGATCAGTGCTGGGACTGCAATTGTTTATCATATGTATTAACGAACTTGGAGGCAAAATATGAATGTACTGGAGTCAGATTTACAGATGATGCTAAAATAGGTATAAAGGTAAGTTGAGAGAGAAATACAAACAGTTTACAGAGAGATAATAAAATGTGAGGCTGGATGAACACAGCAGGCCAAGCAGCATCTCAGGAGAACAAAAGCTGACGTTTCGGGCCTAGACCCTTCATCAGAGAGGGGGATGGGGAGAGGGAACTGGAATAAATAGGGAGAGAGGGGGAGGCGGACCGAAGATGGAGAGTAAAGAAGATAGGTGGAGAGAGTGTAGGTGGGGAGGTAGGGAGGGGATAGGTCAGTCCAGGGAAGACGGACAGGTCAAGGAGGTGGGATGAGGTTAGTAGGTAGCTGGGCGTGCGGCTTGAGGTGGGAGGAAGGGATGGGTGAGAGGAAGAACCGGTTAGGGAGGCAGAGACAGGTTGGACTGGTTTTGGGATGCAGTGGGTGGGGGGGAAGAGCTGGGCTGGTTGTGTGGTGCAGTGGGGGGAGGGGACGAACTGGGCTGGTTTAGGGATGCAGCAGGGGAAGGGGAGATTTTGAAACTGGTGAAGTCCACATTGATACATATGGTATCAATGTGGACTTCACCAGTTTCAAAATCTCCCCTTCCCCTACTGCATCCCTAAACCAGCCCAGTTCGTCCCCTCCCACCACTGCACCACACAACCAGCCCAGCTCTTCCCCCCCACCCACTGCATCCCAAAACCAGTCCAACCTGTCTCTGCCTCCCTAACCGGTTCTTCCTCTCACCCATCCCTTCCTCCCACCCCAAGCCGCACCCCCAGCTACCTACTAACCTCATCCCACCTGCTTGACCTGTCCGTCTTCCCTAGACTGACCTATCCCCTCCCTACCTCCCCACCTACACTCTCTCCACCTATCTTCTTTACTCTCCATCTTCGGTCCGCCTCCCCCTCTCTCCCTATTTATTCCAGTTCCCTCTCCCCTCCCCCTCTCTGATGAAGGGTCTAGGCCTGAAACGTCAGCTTTTGTTCTCCTGAGATGCTGCTTGGCCTGCTGTGTTCATCCAGCCTCACATTTTATTATCTTGGAATTCTCCAGCATCTGCAGTTCCCATTATCTCAGTTTACAGAGAGATGTTGAGAGGTGAAGTAAATGGGCAAAAACTGGCAAATGGAGTATAATGTGGTAAAATGTGAAATTGTTCAATTCAGAAGGGAGAATAAAAGAACATTATTTTTTAAATCAATTGAAACTGCAGAACACGCAACACAAAGGGACTTGGGAGTATTTGCGCAGAAACACAGAAAGCAAGTATTCAGGTGCAGCTGGTAATCAGGACGGCTAAAGAATATTGGCCCCTATTTCAAGGGAGTTAGAATACAAGACAGGGACATTTTACTGCAGCTATACAAGGTGCTGGTGTGACTACATTTGGAGTACTGTGTGGAGGTTTGGTCCCCTTATTTAAGAAATTATATCATTTCTTTGGCAGCAGTTCAGAGAAGGCTCACTAGGATGATCCCCAGTATGGTGGAACTGTCTTATGAACAAATGTTAAACAGGTTGGGGCTCTATTAATTGGACTTTAGAAGAATGATAGATGACCTCATTGAAAAATATAGGATTCTTAAATGATTCAACAGAGCAAATACTGAGAGCAGCTTTCCCTCATGGGAGAGTCTAAGACCAGAGGATATGGCCTCAGAATAAAAGGGGTGCAAATTTAAAACTGAAATGAGGAGGAATTTCATCTTTCAGAGCTTTCAGATTCTTTGGAACTCTTTGCCACAGAGAGCTGTGGAAGCAGAGTACTTGTGTATATTTAAGACTGAGATAGATAGCTCCCTGATCAGTAGGGAAATCAAGGGTAATGTGCTAAACACAGGAAAGTGGATGTGAGGAAAATCGGATCAGCCAGCATCCTATTGAATGATGGAACAGCCTTCAGGGGTTGAATAGCTGAAATAACTGCATAGAGGCCATTGTTCGATCATCAGTTATCCCTTTATTTACCAGTGCACAATACACTGGCTGTGGCCAGCCAGCTCAGAGTCAGTCCTCAGCTGATGAGATTCTAATCTGCTCTTTATATTGGTCAGCCAGGGCCAACCTGATTGATGCATGTTACCGACCCCAATCAACCACGTGTAATTAATGATGTCCACCTAGTTCCAATAACCACATCCCTCACCCCCAACTGAGTCTGGGGGTGTAGGTCTGGTCTTTCACTTGCAGCTTCGCCTGTGATGCTTTCACCCCAGGGTCTGGTTCCTCCAACTTGGACACACACACAGGTGCCATATACCAGACCCTGTCCCATCTCTAGCATCTAGAACAATTCAGAAGAGTCTCGTCTTCTTCTTCCAGTGGCAATGGTATTGAGGCTGCATCCGTTTTAGACTCTGACATTTCTTCGACACTAGGCTGAGGGGGAGCACCTGCTGTTTCTGCCAGGCCTTCTGGCTGCTTTGAGCGACCGAGTATGTTTTGCTCCAGCCCCGTTTGCAAGGTAAATGGCTTTCAGGTGATCCATGTGTTTGTTCAGGATTGTATCACCGACATAAACTTTGTAAGCCATGGGACCTGACCTCGCATCAACCTCGCCTTGTATCCATACAGGCCCATTCTCATGGTTGCGGCATCAAACTTCATCATCTGGATTAAATTGTCTCTCCCGCTTAGAAGAGGTATTTAGCCAGCAGTGGCATTCCTGCTGCCGTTTCAACAGCACTCCTGTTCCTACTTTTTACAGTTTTTAATGTCTTAAGGTGCAAGGGCAAACTAGTAAATAATAGAAATTTGGCAGCAATAGCTTCTTTAAATATATAAGAAGGAGGAGAAAGGCAACATTGAATATAGGTACCATCGTGAATGAAGCTGGGGAAATAACATTGAGGAACCAGGAAATAACAGAGGATTTGAATGAATCCTTTGCAGTAGTCTTCATGGCAGAGGACATTAACAGAATTCCCAAATTATTAACTCAAACAGAAAAAAAAGTGGCAAAGAAACAATGATAATAACTGACACTGGAGAAAAATGTGTCAGGGAAACTAGTGAAATTAATGGGCTAAAGGCCAAATGGTCCCCTAGACCTGGTGGGTTGCAACCTAGGATTATAAAGGAAATAGCTACAGAGATAGTGAATGCATTTGTGATAATTTTCCAAGAATGCTTAGAATCTAAAAAAGTCCTGTACGATTGAAAATCTTCCAAAGCTATACACTTATTCAAAAAAGGGAGGGAGACACAAAACAAGAAAGGCAGCTTAACATTTATCATTGGTAAGGTGTTACAGTCTACTATAACAGATAAAGTAACAGAACAATTAGAAATACATAGTATGATCAAGCAGAGGCAGCATGGCTTCAGGAAGGGGAAATCAAGCCTGACAAAATTATTTGAATTATTTGAGGAAGTAACAGGCAGGATTGATAAAGGAAAACCAGTAATTTAGTTAGATTTCCAACTGGTGTTTATTCAGAAACCCACATAAGGCTGCCTAATAAGATAATATCTCATTGTGTTGGTGTTGTCATATTAGCATGGATAAAGAATTAGTTAATTTAAAGAAGACAAAGGGTGGGACTAAGAGGGCATTTTAAAGATGGCACCTTCTATCTAGTGGACTGCCACAGGGAACAGTGCTGGGCCACGGTGCTTTAAAATATATTGTAATCATTCACTAGTGTGGCATACTGGAAATCAAACTTGGCTATTTCTGGTGCCATCACAAAGCATAATTTTTAAAAAAAATATATAAATTCCCCAATTTATCTGACTGTCAGATCCAGGTAGACAGAAGACATTGATTGGATTTCTGAAGTTAAATAAAATTATTATTTATTACAGGTAAACATACTTTATCTAGAAATAAACAGTTATGAACAATCAGCATATAACTCAAATAGATAAAACTTGAACCACCTTTTTAACTTATCCCTTAAACACACAGAGAAAGGAATAAACAACACAAGTGAAATACTGGGGAGATCATTCAGTAGTTACTGTTCACAGAAAAATCGACATGATCTTTTGGTGTTCAGAATGTTGTTTCATGGCATTTTCCAGATGGTTTCATTGGTTTGAAAGTAGCACAGGGTAGCTGGTTCACACTTATAAAAAGGACTCTGACTCACTAGTTAAAAGTCACAGTTTCCAGCAACTGCTGAAAGAAAGATAAGCTAGTTTGCTTCAAGCTTAAAGTATCTTTTACTCTGGAGAACAGAGAGAGAGACCTCCTCAGATGGTAGAGATCGGAAAGGTCCTTATTATTTTGTTCTCAGCCCTAGACATTCACGTACCTGGGAATCAATCATATTGTTCTTGGCAGGCAGAAGGGCATTGTCATCAGTTACTGGCCACTTGTCCACAGAATAATCGATTACTTGTTGCCAGCTAAAACTCAGTTTCAACGCACCTTTCATTTCAGTTTGTCTGCAAACTACACTTCAGTTACTGCCTAAACAAACAGCTACCTAAGTGGTGCATACAATGAGCGGCAGACTACTTGCCTTCAAAATCTGTAATTTGTAATCTTTGATTTTTTTAAATAGCCCTTTCTTCATTTTGGTTCAGAATAAAAAATACAGAAAAGAAAAAGGAGCAGACTTTGAAATATGTTAATTACTTGAGTGAAGGAAGACAACATACTATTGTCAGGTTTATGAATGACACAGAAATAGATGGTAAGTCAAGGGGTTCAGATGACACAAGCAGTCTGCAGAGGGATACAGGCATGTTAAGGGAGCTAAATATTATTTACATAGAGAAAGACTGCATGGGGTTATGGGGGAATTTGTGAGTCCTCATGCATGAATCACAAAAGCTAGCATAGAGATTCAGTTGGTAATTGGGAATGAAACTGGAATGCTGGCTTTTATTTCAAAAGTATTGGAGTACAAAATAGATAGGTCAATGTAAATCTATATAAGATGATGCCAAGAATACTGTGAACAGTTTTGGTCCCTTTCTCTAAGTGTAGATATCATGGCATTGGAGGCATTCCAGAGAAGGTTCACTAAATGATGGTATGGAGGGGCTTTCTTATCAGGAGAGGTTCAATAGTTTGGGTCTGTACTCATTGGAGATTATAAGAATGAGAGGGGACCTTATTAAAACATCTAAGATTCTTACGGGATTTTCCCATGTTGCAGAGTCCAGGACCAGGCGATACAATCTCATAAAATGGGATCACCCATTTAAGACAGAGATGAGGAGCAATTTCTTCTCTCAGAGGGTGTTGAATCAATGGAATGCTTCACCATAGAGGTCTGTTGAGTCTGAGATTGAATTGTTCAGAATATTGAAGGCTGAGATTTACAGATTTTAAATTAGTAAGGGAATGAAAAGTTATGGGAATAAAAACAGAAAAGTGCAAATTTCAAAGGATTATTGGATCAGCCTTGATCTTGTTGAGTGTAAAGCAGACTTGGTGGCAAAATGGCCTATTTACGATGTTATATTTAATTGTGTTTGTTTAATCATTTTCTCGCCTGTTCCATCCTTTGACTATGATTTCATAAAAGACTGGAAATACACAGATCAAAGTTTAGACATTACCATCTCCGTTGAATTGAGTTTCATAATTATACATGAACAGAACACATCAGCTAAGTGAACTTTAATGTGACCTTGATAAATCAGTAGCCTTAGTTTGTGGCTGCTCAGTTTTGCTGTTCCATTTGTGGGTGAGGTTGAAATGACGATAATCTGTTTTTTCATGTCTGCCTGTTAGTGAAATGCCCATGATGGTCATCCTTGTACTGGAACTGTCAGTGGGTATAACACCACAGTCTCGATCATAAGTAAATGTGCAGGGGCAGCCTGTATCAGAGGGAGTTCATTTTTGTAAACGTTTGTGCAGTCTGAGGAGGGAAGGTGTTAAATGCCAATGATGATACCCCATGACTGGAGGCCTGCACATCAACTCTGATTCCCTTAGGCCTTTGATTAAACACTCAATTATTTGAAGGAAACACCAGCTAAAGTGCAACTGGCAAGTGCTCCATGCATCTTTGGGCCATTTGTACCGCTGACTGGTTAATGCTCCAGAATAAGTCACACAGCCTATCCACATCAGTGCACTGTTCTAGTATTCTCAGACCAATGAAGCATTGTATAGTTCACTATCTCAATGGAGGAGCTGTTTAATTGAAAATCCTGAGACGTGACAATGTACATCTGATTGATGAATTCCTCCATTCTCTGTCCATGTGTTTGCAATGCCTCTTGGAACCCTAATTTGTGAGCACGCATCTCATGCTGGTGGTCAGGAATAGCTGTCTTGTGTGACTTCAGAAGTTGAATATCTCCTGTCAGCCAGGCATGCTCCTGTCGGTCCTCTATCCTCTGAGACGGACTGCCCAAACTACCTCTGTGTCCCTGATTGATCCTGCTCCATGATGGTCACTCTGTGCCACTCTGGCTTCCATTGGCTCCTATCCCAAAATTATCCCTGTGGGAGACTGAAAAAGGTGGTTATGCTGTATTGCCTCTGTCTGCAGCTGCTTTGGCCAGCTTTAATTGGACAACAACCACTTCCCCAAACCATAACCACAATTTCCTTAAAGATCATGTTGGCTGTTCAGCTCTAATGTGGTGGGGTCCCATACCTAGAAGTGCACACAATGTTGGGTCGTCACCTCAAAGTGAAATTTCAGCTCCACATGTTCGATGGTTGAGAATGAAAATTATTGGTGTTGAGGACAGCAGTTAGGGTGTTGCATGAAAACCCTAAAACATCAAGTTCCCAGTAATCGATTGATAAAGATCAATGATGACAATATTGCCATAAGTTGAAAAGTTTTTAATTTGCCACATGCATTGCTGTGAGGTGGTGAAATGGTTTTTGAAACAATGTGCAATCTTATCTGTTTCCCTTTTACTGTGTGAAATGAATGGAGATAAAATCAAAGTTTTCATAATTGTGATACAACGTGATTTATGCTGCTTACACATGTAGCCACATGGCCTGTATTGAAAATTTGACTTATGAAATGTAGAACATAGAACATTGAACAGTACAGCACAGTACAGGCCCTTCGACCCACAATGTTGTGCCAAACTTGTACCCGAAACCTAAGGTCTATCTAACCTCCACTGCTACATTATACTTTCATCCATATGCCTACCTAATAGCCACCTAAATGCCCCTCATGAGTAAATTTGTTAAGTTTCCAAATTGGTAAGGGATACATTTGGTTTTCTCTGCAGGAATTTAGAATTATTTGAACAGGTGTTTAAAAATGGAGTATAGAAGCGACAGGCTGTACTGAGGAAAGAGAAGGTACAGTTTGATGGCGTTCTGCTCCTACTTGGCAGTGGTGTGAACACCAGTGAACACGTCTGGAAGACGACAACAAATAGTAGCAATTCATTGTGGATACTGGAAATCTGAGAGAAAAACAGCAACAAATAGTGGAAATACTCAGCCAATTTGGCAGTATCTGTGGAGGGTGAAATAAAATCTTTTCCTCATGACGCCCTCCACTATCGGCTTTATCATAGAGCGGGGTTCATTAATTGAGCACTCATTGCTTTCTGTGCAGCTCATGTGAACTTGGTGATTATTACGAACCAGAAGAAATCCCTATCCGTCACTATACAACCAGAGCCAGCATATTACAGTGTCCATTGTTTTGAAACATTCATGATGTCTTAATTCTGCAACTGTTCAATGAGATGCATATATGTATATTCATATCCACTGCAGCCTGTCTAAGGGCAACAAAGATTAAGATAATAAAATGTGAGGCTGGATGAACACAGCAGGCCAAGCAGCATCTCAGGAGCACAAAAGCTGACGTTTCGGGCCTAGACCCGAGAGTTCTCTGATGAAGGGTCTAGGCCCGAAACGTCAGCTTTTGTGCTCCTGAGATGCTGCTTGGCCTGCTGTGTTCATCCAGCCTCACATTTTATTATCTTGGAATTCTCCAGCATCTGCAGTTCCCATTATCTCTTATCAAAGATTATGAGACGGTTCATAACTCTGGTCTGACACATGAGGTTGAAAGTATTAGCCATGCTTTTGCAAGGTACTTTTTACAGCACTGCAGCAACATCCTTAAGGACTGTTTCTGCTACCTGGACCACTCTGGGTGTCCTATAGTACTCAGCTGAACAGTCAGAAAAGATTTGTGGTGGTGGCTATGTGCTGTACCATGATGAAAAACAGCTCATACCAGCACCTGTCAGGTAAGAAGCTGAGGAGCATGAAGAAAGAGGAAGAAGTTGAGGAAGAGGAGAAAGTGCAACAGGAAGTGGAAGAGCATTGATCACATTGAACCTGAGCAGAAAGGAGCTTATTACATTGAATAACATAGGTGTGAGGCTAGCTCAAGAGCTAAGTATGTGCATTTATGGATTAAATGATTGAGTGCTTATTGCTGGTGATAGTTGGTGGGTGATGTGGACATTGAGAACTGAACAGTAGATTTTGCATTTAGGGCAGTGGGTAGGATGGTATCTGAGGATGAACTCACTCACCTTGTCAGAATGTTATTTCATTTTATGCATGTTTGATCCCACTATCCCACTGTCTCTCCATCACATGTGTGGAGAGCATCCAGGACTTAATCTCTTCACCTCTTTGATTAATATACCAAAACATAGTCAGAAAACTTTAGTGTTCACTCTCTTGCAGATTGAACTGTTTCTCAAAAGTACCACAGCCTAGATTCAGTAAACTCTCACTATTTCTTACAGCCTCAATGCCGCTTTGTTAGAATCACAGACTATCTTTGAGTAGCATTGGCCACCCAGGATATCATGCCCCCTGTTTATGTATTCAGCTAATGGACAGGGTGGTGGTACTTGCAGAACACAGAACAAATTAAAACAGCAAAGAATACTAATTTTACAAGCAGTTTGCAAATCAAAGATTGAGCACGGGTAAAATCACCCACTGCTATTTTCCAATGGCTTGGTAATTTAAGCTGCACTAAGGGGAAGGAATTCAGTGGCCCAAACTAATGCTCCAGCACAGCAGCTGGTGGAATTTAAGTAAAGTTAATAAATCTGGAATAGAAAGCTAATCTTAATCATGGCTCCCATGGAGCTGTCATCGATTATTGTGAAAAGTCATCTGACTCAGGAATGTCCTTTAGGAATGTTAGCTTGTTATCCTTATCTAGTCTGGTCGATATGTGACTCCACAGAACTGTGGTTGACTTTTAACTGGCCTCTGAAATAGCATAGTAAACCACACAATTCAAGGGAAATTAGGGATAGCCTTACCAGTAATGTCCACATGCCATAAAAGAATTTTAAAAAGTGAAAGAGGACTCATGGACCTTACGGACAGCCTTTGAGTGTTCAGGAAACCTCATGTGATCAAAATAGTTTCAATTTGGACATCTCAGTTGTACTGGATTCCTCTTTTCATCCCAGCCAAGATACATGTCAATTCAATTGATATAGGACATGTTTGCAATCTGCTGTCTTGTTTTAACTGGCCTGGGTTTGACACACAGTCTGCCCTACGTGTGGTTGTGCTGACATATGGGCTTGAATATATTTAGCTGTTACTGTTAGATTGGCTGATGTTAGGAATGACTTGCAGTCAGTCTTATGTAAAAAATTAACAGACTTTCAAGATGCTATTCACAATGTTCTAAATGGGTCATAGGGTTATAGAGTTCCACAGCATGGAAAAAGACCCTTCAGTTCAAGTTGTCTGCGCCGACCAGATATCCCAAACTGATCGAGTCCCATTTGCCAGCATTCGGCTCATATCCCTTCAAACCCTTCTTATCATATACTCACCCAAATGCCTTTTAAATGGTGTAATTGTAACCATGTCCACCACTTCCTCTGGCAGCCCATTCCAAACTCACACCACCCTCTGTGCGAAAAAGTTTCCTCTTTGGTCCCTTTTACATCTTTACCCCTCACCTTAAATCTACGCCCTCTAGTTTTGGACTCCCCTACCCTGGGAAAAAGACCTTGCTTATCGCCCCACCCACCCATGTCCCCCATGATTTTGTAAACCTTTACAAAGGTAACTGCCTATCTGCTATTGAAGATTTTGAACCTATTGATTGCTATCACTCAGAAAGGGCAAGGTGTTTGAGGTCTTTATTGTTGATGCTAACAAATCAATTGCTCCAAATCATTTAAGCTAGAGTCTGAAATCCTAAGTCTTGCTGAAAATAATTTGTTGCCCTCATGCTGACTTTTCAAAAGTGGAAGATCCATCATTTGTTGGGAAGGGAGAGGAATTTTATCCCAGATTGTTCCTAATAACACAGAACTTTCTCTGAAAGAGCCACTGCAACAGCAACAGCGGTCTAGGATGGTCAGCAAAAAATAATGTTTAGTGAAATAAACACAATTCCATTACATAATGCTATACATGCTTTTAGCTACAGCATTTATATTAAGATCAAGTGAATCAATTTTCTTTAAAAAAATAGGATTTACTAAACATTAGCTTCAATAATGTTTGTAGTAAATTAACTATCCAGAAAAGCTATTATGTTTGAACTAGGAAACAACTTCCAATGGAACAAAAGGTTAGAATTTGAGACATGAGTTGTTACACTGTCTTTATGAAAACCGTAGTAAGTGTTACTCCTATATATTGCTGAAAAGAGAAACAGCTTGCCAATTTTTTTTTCATTTGACACTCAAATGAACATACAAAATAATGCCAAATTTCAAACAACAGTATTTTAATCTACAGGAGAAAATGGGGCAAGTGGTTGGCAAGTCAACTTTGATCGGCTGAAGTCTTGCAACAGAGAAAGCAATAGGGTACTATCAGCTCCTCAGCTTCTCCTTAAGACCCTTAAAACATAAGATATGGGAGTAGAGGTGAACCATTCAATCCATCAAGCCTACTGCGCTTCACCGTTCAATGAGATCATGACAAATTTGACAATCTTCAACTCCACTTTCCTACCCTTTCCCCATAACCCTTGATTCCCTTACTGATTAGAAATCTAGCTATCTTAGTGTTGAGTACATTTAATAACACAGACTCAACAGCCTTCTGCTGTAAAGAATTCCCACAGATTCCTATCTACATCAACAGATCTAAGATGGAGAGGGGCAAGTGCATCAAGTTGCTAGGAGTGATAACCAACTACCTGTCCTAGACCTCCTACTCAGATGCAACAGTCAAGAAGACACAACAAGGCCTCTCCTTCCTCAGGCAACTTAGTAAGTTTAGCATGTCCATAAGGGCCCTCAGCAACCCCTACAGATGCATCTTAGAAAGCATTCTATCCAGGTGCATAATAGCCTAGTATGGCAACTACAAAAGCGTTGTGCATGGCCCAGAACATCATGGGAGTCAACCTCCTATCCATGGTTTCTATTTGCACTTCTCATTGCCGCGGAAAGGCAGCCAACATCATCAAAGACCCATCGCACTTTGGTAATGATCTCGTACAAACTCTTCTGTCAGGCAAAAGATACAGAAGCTTGGACACACAACAATAGTTTCAAGAACAGCTTCTTCCCGGCTGTTATTAGCAGTTGAATGGACTCTCTAATTTCAAATAGTGTTGATCTTGCAAATGTTGGTCTTGCTTTGTACATCTTCTATGCAATGTAACCTGTGGACCTTATTCTGTCTAAGTACCTTTTGATCTCTTTGTCCTTGTTTGCTATAATCTGCTCACAAAACAAAGCTTTACACTGTACTTAGGTACATGTGACTACAATAAATCAAATCAAATCAAATCAAAGATTCACAACCCTCTGAGAGAGGACATTCCTTCTCAGAGTGGTGTTATGTAGGTGTCTCTGAGATTATGCTCTGTAGACCAAACTGTCTCATAAGGGAAACAAACAGAGATAGGTGGGAGCCCTTTGAATGGTCGGTTCAACCTCAATGGGCAGAATGGCCTCTTTCCACATTGGATGGATTCTATGATTCTGTGACATGAGCATCACTGGCTGGGCCAGTATTTATTGTTCATCCCTAGTTGCCGTTAAGAAGGTAGTGGTATGCTGCCTGCTTGAACCACTGCAGTCCATGTTCGGTGGGAAGACCCACAATGCCATTTGAGAGGGCATTCTGGGATTTTGACACAGCAATAGTGAAGGAATGACAATATGTTTTCAAGGCAGGATGATGAGTGGCTTAGAGGGGAACTTGCAGGCAGCAGTGTTTCAATGTATGTGCTGCCTTTGTCTTTCCAGACGGATGCAGCTGTGGATTTGGAAGTTGCTGTCAAAGGGTACGTGATACATTGCTTTTGGAAACCATCTTGAAATTTTTCTTGTAGATACCTTTTCCAACTTGATGGGCCCAATCAACATGATTATCTACTTGCCAGTAGAATGATGGTGGCTGTCATGGAGTTGCCAGTTTACTGCCTTTCCCTATTTCCATGTACAGCATTATAATCCAAAACAAAACCCTACTGAATGCTTCTTGAGTGATAATGGGAACTGCAGATGCTGGAGAATCAAAGATAATAAAATGTGAGGCTGGATGAACACAGCACGCCCAGCAGCATCTCAGGAGCACAAAAGCCTTTCGGGCCTAGACCCTTCATCTCTCTGATGAATCTAGGCCCGAAACATCAGCTTTTGTGCTCCTGGGATGCTGCTGGGCCTACTGTGTTCATCCAGCCTCACATTTTATTATCTTGAATGCTGCTTGAATTATTTTACAGTATTATACTACAACTGCAAGATTTTTGGTCACTCACTGATCTAGTCATATCTCTCTGGAACTTCTTTATGCCTTCTGCACATTACACATTCTTACCTCTCTTGGTATCATCAGTAAAGTTAACTTTGCTGTCCTCATTGATGTAAATTGGAAAAAGCTGCGAGCCCTGCGTATACCTCTGCAGGAGTCACACATCCTGTCATAAGATCATAAGACCATAAAGAAATAGAAACCGGAGTAGAAGATAACAAAGTGTGTGGCTGGATGGACACAGCAGGCCAAGCAGCATCTTAGGAGCACAAAAGCTGACGTTTCGGGCCAAGGAGTAGGCTGTTTTGCCCCTTGACACTTCTCTGCCATTCAATAGGATCATGACTAATCCAACATTCCTCAAGCCAAGATAATAAAATGTGAGGCTGGATGAACACAGCAGGCCAAGCAGCATCTTAGGAGCACAAAAGCTGACGTTTCGGGCCTAGACCCTTCATCAGAGAGCCCTCTGATGAAGGGTCTAGGCCCGAAACGTCAGCTTTTGTGCTCCTGAGATGCTGCTTGGCCTGCTGTGTTCATCCAGCCTCACATTTTATTATCTTGGAATTCTCCAGCATCTGCAGTTCCCATTATCTCTGATTCCTCAAGCCAACTTTCCTGCAATTTTCCCATAACCCTTGATTCCCCAAATGAGCAAGAATATTTCTATCTCAGCCTTAAATATACACAAGGAATCTATCCCCACAGCTTCCTGTGATAAAAAGTTCCAAATACTTGCAACCCTCTAAGAGGAGAAATTCCTCCTCATCTCAGTTTATAATTGGTGCCCCTTTATTCTAAGACTGTCCTCTGGCCGTAGACTCTCCCATTAGGGGAAACACCCTTTCAGTATTTATCCTGTCAAGCAGTTTAAGAATCCTGCAAGTTTCGAAGAGATCACCTCTCATTCTTTCAATCTCCACTGAGTAGTGTACCATCCTGTTGAGCCTTTTTCTCGTAAAACAATCCTCCAGACCCAGGGATTATCCTAGTGAACCTTCTCTGAATTTCCTCAACAAAAATTACAGCTTTCCTTCAATGAGGAGACAAAAATTGCTCACAGTACATCAGATATGGTCACACCAGCACCTTGTACGCTGCAGTAAGATTTCTCGACTCTTCAACTTCAATCCCCTGGAAATAAGGACGAGCACTCCATTAGCCTTCCTAATTACATGGTGCACCTATCTGTTAGCTTCCTGCGACAACACAGTGTGGACCTAGATGAGCACAGTAGGCCAGGCAGCATCAGAGTAACAGGAAAGTTGACGTTTTAGGTCGGGACCCTTCTTCAGAAATGGGTCCCAACCTGAAACATCAACTTTCCTGCTCCTCTGATGTTGCCGGGCCTGCTGTGTTCCTCTAACTCCACATTGTGTTAGTTTTCTGCGTTTCTTGGAAAAGTACCTCCAGGTCCCTTTGTGTTGCAGCTTTCAGATTTTTTTTCCATTTGAATAATATGTTGTTCCTTTATTTTCCCTTCCTGGATGAACAGCTTCACAACTCTAACCAGATAAAGATCCATTTATGCATACTTCTGCTTTCTGCTAGCCAGCCAATCTCCTCTCCATGGTAATATGTTACCCTGTACATCATGAGTTTTTATTTCCAGCAATAACCTTTGATGTTGCACCTTATCAAAATGCTATTTGGAAATCCTAGCCTAGTATGTCTACATGGTTCCCTTTATCCATGTTATCATTCAAAGAGCTCCAATAAATTGGTTAAAGATGATTCCCATTTGAGACAAATCATTGTGAACTCTTCCTGATTACTTTGCAAAGCATGCAGCTACAGTTAATGATCAATTCAATCACTTTCCCCAAAACAGATGTTAAGCCAACTGGCATACAGTTTCCTATTTTCTGCTTCCCTTCCTTCTTGAAAAGCATGGTTATATTTGCTACTTTCCAGTCTGATGAAATCTTTCCTAACTCTAGGGAATTTTAGAATAACACCAATTCATCTACTGCCTCATTAACAAACTTTCTTAAGACCCTAGAATAAAGCCCACTTGAACCAGAGATACATCAGCCACAGCTCCTCCAGTCTTATTAGAATCATTTTCCTATGCTTGTAATTTTACAAGATTTCTCTCCTCTTCCCACCTCTTGATTTGTAGTGAGATGATTTCTGTAACCTCTAGAATGGAGACGGAAGCAGAATATTTGTTCATTGCATCCACCATTTCCTAACTAGCTGCTGTTAACTTCCCATTCTCTCTCTAGAGGATGACACCTACTTTACTTACTGTTTCCTTGTTAACGCTCTGTCAAAACTTTGGTTGCCCATTTTTACATCCCAGCTGCCTTCCTCTTGTACTTTAATTTCTTCCTCCTGATTAACCTTTTGGTCATTCTCTGCCATGGTGTTCATGATATTTTCACTCATCATCTGATCAGCATTTGATCCTTGCAGAGTTAAATGCTTTTTCATTAAGTTTGGTAGGGGCCATTTGGCTGAGGCTTGGAAGTCATGAAGGAAGCTAAGGCTGGTTCTTCAAGTCAGAACTTTGATTACATTTTAACATTGCTATTTTAAAGGTTTCTTGATTGAATCTTGACAGTAGAGCCATGGTGGGTGTCACAGAATTATTAAGCAAAGCCATGTTAATAATTATCCTGAAATGTAGATTCCTCGACAGCCAGAATGAAAAGTGTAACAAATTTAAGGGAATAAAAGAAACAAAGGAACAAAAACAATGTTGCTGGAAAAGCTCAGCAGGTCTGGCAGCATCCATGAATTGCCTGAGCTGAGCTTTTCCAACAACTTTGTTTTTTGCTCTTGGTTTACAGCATCCACAGTTCTTTCGTTTTTTATTTAAAAGAAATTAAGGTGAGTCAGTGTTGAGTCCACACTTCCAGAGGGAGAAAGAGCAAGGCAAGGGCTCAGGAAGCCAAAGGCCACTCTATACATCTGGGGGATCTCTCCAAATTCTTCCAATCCATTACACTGAAATATACGATGCCTTCTATGACAGAATGTTTTTTTCTTGTGGAAGGTTTAAGATGATTTTTTAAAAGTAATATTTGGATCACATCTCTTCAGAGAAAATATATTTCAAGTTGAGGAGGCTCATTGGGTTCATCTGTACTAATTACCCACAGCTCCACATTGCATTAGGTTTATACGCTATGTAGTTCTAGCCCAAACGGTGTGAAATACCCTACCCAAAGAATTCTGACTGCCATCTTCTGGAATCAGTTTTGAACCTGACTCTGGAATTATTTCACTACTGATGTAAAATGCAAACACAAAAACACCAACGGAATCTACAACCGTTGGTGAAAAATATTTCATGAGCTCGCAACATTGGTCAGTAATCTATTAAACTTTGAATCAGGCAAATGAGTAGCAATGTCACAGCAAATATGCAGACTTTCCATCAGGCTACTAAACACACTGGCTGTACCATCTGATTCTACATGATAGAAAAATGACATATATCGGTGTTGTTCCAAAAATTCAATCACACATTATACTAAGCACAAAAATGTATCAAAATAGAAAAGTAGCATGCAATCAATTAGTAAAATGCATGCAAAAGATCTTCTAATATGATAATTAGCCCCACAATTAAAACGTGGATAAGTCTGAGTATTTAACGTTAGTGTCATGAACGTTTGTGGGCATTAATAATTTTAAGATATAGCAAGATATCTAATCTGGTGAGGATTTTTAATGTGAGATTATGGTTTGTGTGGGCACATTACAGCAGTTTAAAAATGCATTTAATAACCACAGTCACAGTACCCACCAAATTATTCCAGATCCTTGTGAGTAAAAATTCATTTGCGTGTGCAAAAATGCCATGCTGACAATACAGCTTTCAATTCTCAGAAAGTACAATTTTGCCATGTTATACAAAAAATCTCATAGAATCACCCAGCATAGAAATCCATTCAATTAATTAAACCTGAGCTACCTGTTTGAAAGAACTATCCAATTTGACCAATCTCTTGTTCTTTCCCCATTGTTCTGCACTTTGTTTTCTTCTATATTTAATTCCCTTTTGAGAGTTACAATTGAATCTGTTTCTGTCAATCTTTTAGGAGTTCCGCTCTTTAGTCCCATAAGCTTTAATTCTCTTTCTGCAACATAATGTAGAAAAAAGTAGAACATTTTTCTTCATTTGTTCGTGGGATGCAGAGGCCACTAGCAATGTCAATATTTATGTTCATCCCTAATCACCCTGGAGAAGCTGTGGTGAATCGCAGTTCAAGCGTTGTTGGCACACCCACAGTTCTGTTCGGGAGGATATTAGAGGACTTTGATTCAGTGACATTGATGGATTAGCAACATGTTTCCAAGACAGGATGGTGTGTGGCTTAGAAGGAGATTGTCAAGCGTTGGTCTTTCCATGTGCTTGCTACCCTTGCTCTTCTCAATGACTTACTGCAGCCTATTCTGTAGATGATGCTTACTGAAGACACTCCACACCAGTGTATAGACACCGAGTGTTTAAGGTCATGGATCAGTTGTCCAACAAGCTTTGTCTTGAATGTTGTGGATCCTCTTAAGTTTTTTTGGAGCTGTAGGCAAGTGGAGTGTATTCCATCGCACTCCTGGCATGTACCTTGGAGATGCTTCAAGGGTTGTAAAAATTGAATGAACTGCGGACATTGTAAATCAAAAACTAAAACAGAAGTTGCTGGAAAACCTCATCAAATTCGGCAGCATCTGCGAAGAAGAAATCAGAGTTAACGTTTCAGGTCCAGTTCTGAGAAAGGGTCACCGGACCCGAAAAGTTAACTCTGATTTTCTCTTCACAGATACTGCCAAACCTGCTGAGTTTTTTCCAGCAACTTCTGTTTCTCTTCAAAGGGTGCAGTTAGTCAGGTGAATCACTATCATATCAAGCATCTGACTTGCTCTTCCAGCCACAGTATTTACTTGCTTGGTCAGATTAAGTTTCTGGCCGATGATTACCCATTAGAAGTTGATTGTGAGAGATTTGGTGATAGTAATAACATTGAATGTCTAAATGAGACTTAATTAGCCTAAAACTGAAAAAAAAACTGCGAATGCTGTAAATCAGAAACAAAAACAGAAATTGCTGGAAAACCTCAGCAGGCCTGGCAGCATCCGTGGCAATAAATAAAAGTTAATGTTTTAGGTCAAGTGACCCTCCCTTAGAACTGCTCTCTCTTCCAATTATAAATGCATGTAATGAATTCTGACATTGATTATATCATTATTGAGGAGTTGTGGATGGTACTGGATGCTGTGAAATTATCCATTTCTGATCTTATTATGGAAGAAAGTCCAATGATGAGACAGTTGAAGATGGTTGGTTCTAGGACATTACTACTTTGGTGTTGTCATGGCTGAAATGATTCACCCCTATCAACTATAGCCATCTTCTATTGTGTTAGGTACAACTTTTATCAATATCTAATTGTTTCTCTTCCCTCCTCTTGCATGCCCATACTATTTGTCACTGGCTTCAATTTTCTGAGGGTTCCTTGATGCCATGCTCAGTTAAATACTTGATGTCTGAATGTGATAAACAGTCACTCTCACCTCAATCTGAATCTCAGTTTTGTCATCTATATTTGGACATTAGGCTGCAACTAAGGCATAGATTTTAAAAATAAACATTAACTTATTTTTCCCAATCAACCTGTTTGAAGATGTTATTACACACCTCTGGAGCAGATGGGACTTGAATCCAGGCCTCCTGGTTCCTGTATACTACACCACTGGGACACAAAAGAGCCCTTAGTTGAGGCATAGAACCTAGTGGTCCTGATGAAACCCAAAGCTTGTCATTATTGAACAGGTCATTGCTGATTAATTGCCATTATTGGCACTTCTATCATGTGGGCAATGTTTGGAAAATGATGGGCGATAATGTGCAGGATTGAATTTGACATTTTTTTGTGGACAGAACATAGCATTGTTGAACAGTTGCAATTGTTGTGTTTACACTGGAACAGCTTTAATGGAGATCCAGTTAGTTCTTGAACACAATCTTCAAAGCTCCAACTAGGATGTTGTTGGGACCCATAACCTTTTCTCAATCCAGTGCAATCTGCTGTCTCTTGGTATCATACGGAATTAATTGCATTAGATGAAAACTAGTTGGATTATCCACTTCACATTTCTAATAAAGGTGGTGGCAAATGCTTCAGCCTTTGTCTCCACAAACACATTCCAGGACCATTAATAATTGGATATTAGGATGTTCATAGAGCCTCCTTCTCTGATTAGTTGTTTAGTTGGCCATTGTAATGACCAAGGCTGAAGGGGTATCGTGGCCTACACCTCCACCAATTTTAACATATAAAAATGTTTCTTCCAGTAACCATGATAACTAATTAATTGCAATATCTTTTAAAGTTTTATACAAAAAATGATCAATTGTGAGTTTATTGTCAAAGCTAGACTTATTCAACAAAGATATATAATTGATTAACATATATAGTCAAATGTTGAAATGTGCATCTCCCAAAGTATCTTCAAAACACACACATTCTCTTCAGGAAGAAAGAAATTATAGGGATTTCGCTGCAGGGATTGGCTTCTACTTCTGAAAAAAGTTCTGGCAGGGTCTACAGCAAAAGAAATGTTGTCTTTACCGGTCATGTGATTGCTAGGAAGCCTTGCTTAAAGAAAAAACTAAGGTCAACTGTGAACTGTCAATTACCTCTTTTGATGCCAACACTCCAGGTACGTCAACAAAACGTGAAATAAATTGCTCCTGCCACAAGTCTTCACAACGTCCTTCAAGCAATATGAAATATAAAGCATCTTCATTATAGCCAGGCTTGAAATTGTGGAAAAAGTTCTGACTGTGATCTCTGGTCTGAGTCTGTTTCCTCTTCTTTGTATGTTTCGGTCGATATTTTGTTTTTCTTTTATTTTCTAACATTCATTCCTAGCATTGGAGCATCCTTTGGAGAAATCATTATTTGTTCCATTACTACTCCCCACGTCCCTTCACAACCAACTCTTTTGCCATTTAATGACTCCCCTGTGCCCAGTTCTATCATAGAATTTCTAGAGTGATCTTTTTCCATGCTTATCTATTTCTTCTGCTTGAAACCTGTCATATTGCTAATCTTTTTCAGTACTGATTAAAGAGTATTGACCTGAGACATGGGAAAATTTCAAATGGAGGAATGCAGCTCTCAGCTGATGAGGGATCCATGCTGCATCTTCGTGTGAAAACCCATTGTGTTATGAGCTGATCAGAAACTAAAAGGTCAGTGGTAGGTCTTCCATGGGATCAGGACCCACGCGCCAGAATTCTTGCCTGCTGTGAGCTGTCAGCCATTCAAAGGCTTGGAGCTGTTCTGGTTATTATCACCACTTGGTGGCTGTTGTGTGAAATGTCAGAGGCCAGAATTATTTGTTACCCAGGCGAGAGGTAAGTAATGGCCGGAGTAGTTCCACAGAGTGGGAGTTACAAATTACAGCAAGGGCAAAGGACGATTGTAACGTTCAGCCCCTTCTTTTGCTGGGTCCCTAGAACAGGCACTGAGTAATTTTGAACAAGTCACATTAGAAGGCCGGAAGCATCCACACATCATGGATTTAATCAAGGTGGAAGCGGGAAGGTCACCTGGCCCCATCTGACACTGAAACAATAATCAAATTTCCACTCACCTCCAAACATGCCAGACAGGACAGCATAAATGCTGTTGCTCAACTCTATTTCTCTCTCTGTAGATGCTGCCTGACCTATCAGTTTCTTATATGTTGTGTTTATTTCTGATTTCCAGTATTTTATCTTGTATGTCCTAACTTATTATGTAGAGTCATTATCTCAAATCCTTCATTATTTCATTGAAAGTTGTTTTAGGTTACATGAACAAATGTGTCCCAAAAATGACCTCTGGCCAAAGCACAATAGTATTACACAAATAATTATAATTATTTATCTCATTCTTTAACTGAAGAACACCTTTAACTTTGTACTTTAGAAAGAATAGTATGTTCTTTTAAAATTGCCTTCAAAAATTAGACTCTATGTGCCACAAAGATACTGAGATCATATTTTGGCATCACAGAACAAACTTTAATGAAATATTAAAAACAACATAAAATCATAATAATTCATATTGCTTTTATTCTTCTGAAATCCCTTTAGTGTCTACACAGCATTAACAGATGTGTCACTTTGTTGAATATTGGCACTTGAAAATCTGAAACAAAGATTTTTTATTCAACAGTCCTAACTTTTAAACATTTGTGGACCAATTAATACTAGCTCCCATGGAAGTTTGTAAAATGTTGGATGTGAAACTGGACAGAATTATTGTGCCAGATAACTCCGAACGCAATCAATGAAATGGATATAGTGATTTACATGACAATAACACTTGCAGCCGCTGCACATTTTATTATTTATATTGATTAGATGTTATCAAAACGTATGGCTTTGTTTTATCACAGTTAATATTTAATTCAGTGCTTACTAGTATCCATCACTAGTTACTATCAACTTATATGTGTTGTGTGCCATAGAATAGACAGCTCCATGTTACAAGAAGAATCCGTATTGAATTTATTTTTAAACATAATACTAAAGTTCATTGCAGAATAAGGTTTTAAACAATGTCTTCACTTGCAATGACTTTTGATTAATTTCTGATGAAGATATTATTTCATAGTTCTCATTGTACAAGTATATTGATAGAGGTCTTGGAATCACCTTCATTATAAAAATTTTAATCTAATAAATGATTCTGCATAATAGTTATATCGTATAAGGTTTCTAGTTAATTAGATATCTACATTCAAGTTTAAATTGTAAAATTGGATGTTCAGATTCTTACAAACTTACTATCCTTCATTACCACTTCTACTATATCCAGACTTCCAGGAAAATATAGCACGCTTATTGCTATTTCCTTGGTAGCGACGCATATTAAAACGTTCATCCTTAAAGTAGATCATATTGGGACTTGCTGTTGATGAAAGGGTGCCTTCAACACATCAGCAAACAGTCATTTTGCTGAAATAATGATCACTTAAAGTTCCAAGAAATGCAGTTTTCTTAATTTTGTGGCAGGAAATATGTTTTGCCTACAAAACATTCAATGTAAGATAATGTCTGACAATAACATTAACCATGAATGATTAATGCATAGTGGGTTTTAATGAAGATGACTGTAATGAACTAGTATGACTTGTAAGTGCAGAAGGCTTAATGTCTATTGAAGAGGAAGTATGATATTTGGGATGGATAAATCTGAAGACAATCGCACTTTGCTTACTGTGTAATTTTAAATGAGAATAGGACAAAGAGCGGACTGTGAGAAAATACCAACAGGTGTTGAATGGTTTGTCTGGGAAGCTACATTCTTCAACATGACCCAGTGGAAGTCAAGACAGCTCACAGTTTGCTGTATGTGGTTCAATGTGCCTTGCAGAGTCGGTTCAGGTCATACAAGGGCAGGGATCATCAATGCATTCACATAAATGCTGTCAGCCTATCCCAGTCATACCTCTGATATTGTATAGGATCTTGGTCAGTCAAGAGATGGGTGATGGGAGAGTTAACTCCATTCTAATTCTGCATCTGTAGAACAGACCTAACCTTTAAATTTACCAGCTTGGAATTAAAAACTTGCATTAATTATATATGGCACTGGAATGTTCCCAATCCGTTGTTTCCTTGCTATATTTTCTACATCCAACTTATGTTTATTTCTCTACACTTGATGTGATGGAAAAGTGCCTATTTGGTTGGTGTTAAAATATTATTAAGTGCTTGTATCAAGTTCCTCTGTCTCAAACAGAAGTGTTAACCTATTTGCTTTAAATAAAATATACTCTTAAAATAGAGAGATGTTTGAAATAACTCCACAGAGGCTGGTTTCTCAACACCAAATCACCCTTTATTTACACATGCATAGTATTTGACACTGATCTGGCTTCCTCAGGGCCAGCTGGGCTTCAAACAGGGACTACAGCTGGCTTTATCCTTGGAAAGTGTGGCATGTGGAGCATATGGAGCAACCCCGGTGAAATTGGAAATCTTTGCAGGTCCTACTGAGCTTGAGGCACACCATTTGAGTAAAGGCAATTGCATAGGCTCACTCAGGGTATATCCTGAACAGGCGGACTCTAGGTCAGCCCCCAGCAAAACCCCAAAATAAAGCCAAGCCTCAGCCAAACAGTTAAAATTTTCTTCGTGATTTGACCAGCAGGCTGTTGTAAATGCTGCTGGTATGCGGACATGAGACTGCTAAAGAGAGCCATTAGACCTAAATTTAGTAAGAAAACTCATAGGCTAGTATCCAGAAGAGTGCACACTCTGGAAAGTCCACCTACATCTGGTTTGAAAGTGTTAATAGCTTAGCAACATCCAAATGAGAACCAATCAAACCAAATGCCTGGTTAAATGGTCACCCAGTTCTAATGGAGATCGATCCTGGCACAACCATTTTAGTGATGGCAGATTCAGTCTTTAACAAAGTTTGTTCTGGACTCCAGGCCTTAAGCTTGCACAAGACCTCAGTGAGATTAAGAACCTCTATGGGGCAACCTTTACAGATTTAGGGTACAACTTTGGTTCCAGTCTCTTATGAGAAGCAGCCGGCTCAGTTCATACTGATTGTAATGAAAGGCTCACGTCCCAGTTTGATGGAGCAAAATTGGTTGAGGTTCACCTTGATTGGCTCAACAGTTTTCAATTAGAAAATGGCTGCCTGAGAGAAGCCCTAATTAAATACCCAGAAGTTTATCAGGAAGGTCTAGGGACTCTCTGCCAAGGGCACATTGCATGTAGACCAGGAAGCAATTCCACAACTTAGTAAGACCTGCCCTGTGCCATTTGCCTAATGAGAAGAGTAGAGGCAGAAATCAGAAAGCTGGAAAGCAAACCAGTCCTGTTTGTGGAATGGGCAGCACCAGTCATACCGCTTTTGAAGCCTGAAGGCATAGTTCATTTTTGTGGGGCTTTCAAACAAATGGTAAACTGTTTTTTGCAGCTGGATATATACCAAATCCCTTGCATAGAGGATGAATCTGCAAAGCTGGAAGAGGGGGACTGTCCTTCATGAAGCTGGACATGAATCATATGTACTTGCAATTATGGTTAGATGAGAATTCCCAGAAGTATGCTACAATTAATCGCCATAAGGGTTTGTAGCAAATATGAGACTGCCAGTTTGGGATATCGTCAGTCTGTGCAATTTTTCAGCAGATGATGGATAACATTATACAAGGTCTACTACAGACGCCAGTTATCTAGATGACGTGCTAATAACGGGGAACACCAGTAAGGACCACCTAGAGAACTTGGATGTAGTCCTTAGATATTTCTCCCAAGCGGGCTTAAGCTTTATAAGGGAAAAATATGTGTTCCAGGCACCCGAGGTGTCTGGGTTATAGGGTTGATGAGATTGGGTTACCCCGCTGGAAGATAAGGTGAAGACAATCAAAGGTGCCCTGGCTCCCATGCCTATGCCAGAGCTCAGGTCCTTCCTTGAGCTGGTGAACTATTACAGAACATTTATATGTAACCTGGCCTCCAGACTGGCACCTTTGCAGCAACTCCTAAAAAAGGGTCAGCCTTGGAAATAGTCATGTAGTCAAGCCATAGCTTTCAGGGAAGTGAAAAAAAACAGCTATCATCCTGTAAGGTGTTGGCACTCTATGAACCCAAACAAGATATGGTGAAGACTCCCCATACGGCATCAGAGTAGCATTAGCTCATAGGTGCCCCAATGGAGAGGAACGTCAAATAATGTATGTATTTGATTAATGCAGAGTAGAGAAAGAAGGTTTGGTGGTCATATTTGGAGTCAGGTTCCACCAATACCTTTAGAGATGTAAATTTGTAATAATAACAGACCATAAGACCTGGCTAGGTCTACTTAAAGAGGACAAGGCAGTACTGCCCATAGCTTCAGGTTGAATTCAGTGGTGGGTTTTAACACTTAGTGCATATAATTACAAGTTGGAATACCACCCGAGAAGCCACATAGCAAATGTGGATACATTGAGCTGCCTCCTGTTGACAGATACATCACTGGTAATACCGCCACTGGCAAAGTCTGTAATGATTTTAAATTTTCAGGATACACTTGCTGGCACTGCTGATAATATCGTATTTTGGACACAGAAAGATCCAGTCCTGGAAAAAACTGAAACAGCTGGGGGTGATGGGGGAACCAAAGAGTCATCACAACTAGAATTGTAACTCTTTTAGACCCAGAGAAACCAGATCACTGTCAGAGGACCACTGTCACTGTGGAGCAAGAGTGATTGTCCTGAGCAAAGGTTACTGCCAGATACTGGCTGAACTCTGCCAGGATCATCCAGGGGTTTCCAAAATGAAGGTGTTGGTGAGAAGTTATGTCTAGTGGCCAGGATTGGATGAAGACATAGCTGCCTTGGTAGGCAGTGCTCAGAGTGCCAATAAAGACAAAAATTACCACCAGCAGCTTCCCCGTGTTCACTGGCATGGCCAAGTCCTTTCATGGCCTCAATGTTATTAGTCATTGTGGACATCCACTCAAGTTGGTTCGATGTGCATAGAATTCATTCATCAAACACAGGGCTAACAATAGAAAAACCGCTCACATCTGTTGCAACAAACAGACTCCAGATCATGGATAATAAAATGTGAGGCTGGATGAACACAGCAGGCCAAGCAGCATCTCAGGAGCACAAAAGCTGACGTTTCGGGCCTAGACCCTTCATCAGATCATGGATCATTGTTTACCAGCAGGGAATTTGACAATTTCCTAATGTTAAATGGTATTGTTCATATACGTACAGCTCCATAAAATCCACCATCCGATGGTCTGGCAGAAAGAGCAGTCCAAATTTTGGAGGCAGGCTTAAAGAAACAGCCTGCAGCTTCACTAGATATCAAATTGACTTGGTTCCTATTTGATTATGAGACCATCCATCATGCAACTACAGGGATAGCTCCAGCAGAATTGCTAATGGGAAGAAGACGCCGCATAGATTAAATCTGATCCTCCAGAACCTGGAGGAGGCAGCACAGTGGCTTAGTGGTTAACATTGCTGCCTCACAGTGCCACGGACCCAATTTGACTCCACACTCAGGTGACTGTCTGTGTGAAGTTTGCACATTCTCCCCGTGGTTGCATGGGTTTCTGCCACGTGGTCTGGTTCCCTCCCACAGTCCAAAGATGTGTGGATTAGGTGGATTGGCCATGCTAAATTGCTTGTAGTGTTCAGGGATATGTAAGTTCGGTGGATTAGGCATGGGAAATGTAGGGTTACAGGGAAAAGGTAGGGGGATGGGCTTGGGTGGGATGCTGTTTGGAGGTACTGTGTGGACTTGTTGGGCTGAATGGCCTGTAGGGATTCTATGATGAAACAGCATTAGGAATGCCAATGCCAGAGACAGTTTACTTCATGGATGAAGTTTGGTGTAGGAACCGCAGAAATAGCCCTGCAGGGGTATGAGACACAGTTGACATGAGGTCAAGTCTGAGGCAGAGTTGAGGAGCCTGACATGGTGCTGAAATGGTCGAGGAGGAGCTACAGAAAAAAAGACTTATGTCTTCAGGCTCGGGGCAAGTGTGTGTGGAGTTTGTAGTGATTTTAAGAGGTCAGCCCCCACTGCATCCTAAAACCAGCCCAGCCTGTCTCTGCCTCCCTAACCTGTTCTTCCTCTCACCCATCCCTTCCTCCCACCCCAAGCCGCACCTCCATTTCCTACCTACTAACCTCATCCCACCTCCTTGACCTGTCCATCTTCTCTGGACTGACCTGTACCCTCCCTACCTCCCCACCTATACTCTCCTCTCCACCTATCTTCTTTTCTCTCCATCTTCGGTCCACCTCCCCCTCTCTCCCTATTTATTCTAGAGCCCTCACCCCATCCCCTTCTCTGACGAAGGGTTTAGGCCCAAAACGTCAGCTTTTGTGCTCCAGAGATGCTGCTTGGCCTGCTGTGCTCATCCAGCTTCACACTTTATTATCTTGGACCTCATAGAATATGAGTTCCCTGACTGGGGCTGTCAACCTGGTCCAATCAGGGAACCCTGGCTGACAGATATAAACAGGAGTGTCAGTCATCCTGTCATTCTGAGAGCTGGCTCTAAAGGAGGTGGATCCATGTCAAGGACTTTTCTACATGTAAATAAAAGATGACTTGGTGACAACCTACCATCCTTGGTGGAGTTATTTCATTGCCCGGTCCCCCACCTTGTGCTCAATAGCATTCATACCCTCCTATTTTATAATATGATCTATGCAAGTTGATCCTTGGGGAGGGTCACACAAAGGAAATTTTGGATTTACTGTATCCAGAGGAAACCAAGTGGAACAGGAGTTAATATCAAAGTGGTATATTTACTGCTCTTTCACTATATAACGTTGACCATTTTAGGGCTATTCATTCTATACATGGTTCCATAGGTAGCCCTCAGACTGGAATCTCCTGTCGGAATACCATAAGACCCATCAGAAATATGAACAGAAATAGGTCATTCAGTCTTTTGAGCTTTCACTGCTTTTCAATAGGACCATCCAACTTCTCTCACAATTAATTTCCTGCAATTTCACCTTATCCCTTAATTTCACTACTGCTCCGAATTTATCTATTTCAGGGACTCTGTCCTCAGAGCTCTCCATGGCAAGGAGTTTTCGCAACCTACTGAGAAAAGAAATTCTTCCTCATCTCAGTCTTAAATTGGCATCCCTTTACTCTGAGACCATGCCCTCTTCCCTTAACTCTTCCATTAGGTGAAACATCACCTCAGCATTTAGCTTGTCAAGCAGTTTAGCAATTCTATATAATAAACAAAGAACTGCAGGTGCTGGAAATCTGAAACAAAATCGGAAATTACTGAAGAAACTCAGCAGCACCTGCAGAGGGAAAGCAGAGTTAATGTGTCAGGTCCAGGAAACCCTTCTTCAGAACTGATTGTAGCCAGGAAAGGTTGGATGTTGAAGACAAGGAGTGGATGGGGGATAGTGAGTAAAGGAGTAACTAATAGAGATGGAGCACGCAGAGAGATATCAGCAGGTGGGCAAACAAAAGAATGGACAAAGTTTGTGCCAGCTGGAAGAATAGCATCACATTTTCCACTTCGGGTCCCTGCATCCTTCAGGACTCAGTACTGAGTTGGATAATTTTAGGATCTGAACACGCTGTTCCTTGTCATCTCCCCCCACCTACACAGACACAGACACACACACACACACACACACACACACACACAGAAACACAGACACACACACACACACAGACACACACACACACACACACACACACAGAAACACAGACACACACACCCCTGGTCCTTTCATTGCGTGGGCTGCTTCCATCACGGACAACCCTCTGTTACCCACTGATGGTCCTCTTTAGCAGCTTTTCTTTCTTCCCAGTTCCAACCCAAAATGTTAGCACTTTCATACCCTGGCATGGGACTTGAACCAGTATCCTACTTACTCAGAACATGGAATGCCTTCAAATGAGCTCAAGAAATGGATAAAGCAATAAGAATAGATCAAGTGTATGTTTTCCTGAGTTGCTATTTTGGACCTTCATAAAACTACAGCAAAATTCAATTGCCAAGCAGTTGGCAGAATCTCTGACTTCGTCTTCATTAAGTCTTCTTGGCTCACTGGCAGCAATGCCTGATTTTTTTCTTGTAGAGTTTGAATAAAGTTTTCTTCGTGGACAGATCTTTTGTTTGAGTTAATCAATTCCGAAAGGCGGCAGGTTCAGTATTGGATGTTGGAGCCTTAGGTTTCATTTGGCTGTTTCTCTTTATTTCACTTAAAAACCTAATACAAGTATCCAACTGAGGACGAATTTCAATAATAATGCTGTAACTTCAATAAAAATTCTGGTGGGAAATATCTAGAGTGCCCATTAAGGTTGGTCCAAACCCACACTGGCTTGGGCATTGTGACTAGACACATCCTTATCCTATCCACCCTACAGCTAGCTTCCAGCGCGGGCAAAACAATCCAGCAAAAATATCCAGTAAAAATTCTCTGGCAGATTCCCCTCCAACTTCAGGTGATCAAAGCTGGACCAAGAGATTACATGCAATCTTACTTATGTGCCTAAGCAAGGTTTCCACAACAGCTACAGCATTGCAGTGAGATCAGCTCTGAAGAAACTAACCCTTAGGCACAATTTACAAGAAACTATATTATTGTATTATGACGATCTATGACATTCACTCCCTTGGTTAATAGCTGATTCATTGCATTAAATTGGTCCAATCTGAAATATCAGCTGATTCAGAAAACACAATTAAATTCATAGCCGTGCTTGAATCCTGACAATTTAATTTATCTGATTAGAAAAATGCAACACTTGATCACATTAGTTGTTTGCAAAATCTATTATTAGTTTAATGTTAAACTGATTATAACTGAGAAAAAGAATCATTTGGACTTATTTTATTCTCTTTGCAAAATGCAACGGCGAAGTTAAATGAGAGGAAAAGAAGTGCATCAAAAAACAAAAGCAGCTCAAAAAGCACCTTGGCTGCCAGATCAGTAGCTGTACTGCATTAATTAAGTCCAAGCTCCCCGGTTTCCAACTGAGGTTCTGACATTCCCTTGATCAGATGGGAGCTTATGTTCAAGTTACTCTCAAGTAGAATGGATCTAATAGAAACACTTGCATTCAGTTACATGTCTGCCAATACGCTTGAGGCCTGCTGCGATTAGCGAACACCAGGGGGACTGGAGTCCACAGGCAACCCCTGGGATCAAATTTGCATTTGATTTGATAAGTTTTCTCTAAACAGGATTGATTTACAGTCTACTGTTGGTGCCTCTTTAAAAAAAGGCACCTGCAAACTCTTACAGTCGATGACACTGAAATTAGCATAAAAGAGTTTGCATTTCAGTTACATATCAAGGCATGATTGATTGTCCTTGAAGATTGCAAATACCAATCCTTCAATCAGGTTCACATTTATCTTCCAATAGTAGGAGCTTTTCATGCCTTATGCTTCATCTTGAGGGTTACCATTTTAAAAAATAGTTCATTATCCAGCCATTGCAACCACAACAACAATAAAAACAATCAATGTAATAGAAAACAAGACATTTTCTAGTACCTTTAAGCAGGACCAATTGTTTCAAATTCAGTTGCATTAATTTTGTCTAAAGTTTGCTTGTTTCCTGTTTCATTGCTCTTTGTCAAAAGGCTTTTTAAATTTATTTTAGATAAATCATGTGACAGGAGATTTACAGTTTGGAAAAAGTTTGGGTGCAACTTTTATAATTGGTAAAGGATTTCCAGCTCACAATGGTATAGCAAGCTGGGTCGTATTACCTTTTTCACAAAATCACATCATTGGCCTTAATTTGAACCTGGAAATAATCACTTGAAAAAGGTAATAATGATAGGCTGTAATTCCATGATTATTAAAGGTTACTGCAGATTGAATTCAGGTAATAATTACACCTGGAAAAGGTTGAAATGTACAATGTGGAACAGAATAGTAGCACCAGTCTGTGTGGTGCAACGTGTTAGTTTGTTCAGCTGTAATCTGGAATGTTGGTAGTTTGAAACCAGCCAGAGATGCAGCCTTCCTCAGTAAGATAAGGCCTCTTGTGGTACAGTGGTAGTATCCCTACCTCCAAGCTAGGAGGCGTACATTCAATGCCCACCTGCTCCAGAGATGTGTCAAATAATATCTCTGAAAAGGTTGATTAGAAAATGTTCCAGACTGAGACAGGATAATGCAAATGAAGCAGAACAGTATGTTTCACACAGCAGCCCTGCATAAATGCTGATTACAGTAGTTTGTGCATTGTTCATTGTGGAGCCCGTGGATCACGTATATATTGGTTGTGGGTGATGGCACACCCTTTCTCTTTGTTTGAAAAATCTTCTGTTGTGCTTTTGTTTGCACTTCAGCCTCATGCTCTTGGTTTTTGGATATCCAGTGTGGAGGGGTGTGAGTAAGTGAGAGGATCACCTTGTGGGTCTGCTGCTGGGCCAGGACAAGTTGGTTATTAACAGATCCAGGCAGTGGGCTGGGGAGAGGACCATATCTGTTGTCTGCCCCTCTTCCATGGTTAAGTTCACACTGAGATGTGCTTAGAGGGTGAGCATGCAGTGTCCATCAATGCTCTTGATGTCTTTAGAGAGAGCTGGGCACCGTGGGAGGATGCAGGGCTTTATCTCTCTCTCAAACTCCATTTTGATTTTCCTTCTCACCCCCCAACATCCCCCTCACCTTTGATAGTTTGCATTGCCCTTAAATGAATTAATTGGAAAACATGGGTGATTTATAGGTGGAGGTTAATAGATAAATAAGTAAAAAGGTGACTTGGTGACGGGGAGAAAATATTAAGCTGGGTGTAAGAGCACTTCTGTATATTAAAATGGGACAAGATAATATTCAAGTGTTTTGATTTGTAAATTTCTCCAAATTAAAATTTAAATGGTACCGATGTTTAGTGAATTTTAAGTAGGGAGGTCAGGCACCCATAAACTCAAGTCACAGTTAATCAGAAGCTTGTTAACTGAGGCATGGCACTAGGATCTCATTTCTAGATTTTCTGACCAGTTGGAGGGGGTAATGACCTGCAGCTGGTGGTAGAAGATTCAGTGGCTATTCAAAAAAGCAGGGCTCTGTGGCACAGTGATAGAGACTGTGCCCCTGGTGCCAAGAAGCCTGGGATCAAGCCCCACCTCCTCTGGAGATGTTTCATTATGTGTTCAATCAGATTGATCAGAAAAGTACCTACAAGGACACTGCAAGGTTTAGAATGAAATCATCAAACAGTTGCCTGGCAGCTCAGATGGTCTTATGGATAATGCATGAGCTTCCTGAGTGCAGGAATTGTGAGTTCAAACACCATTGGGGTTGGAGGAAAGTTTGATCCAGAAACAAAAGTTGAAGCCCCTACTCATTCATTTTGTGTCAGTCAGAAAACTTTTAGAGCATAATAATAGTATCTCTAGCTCTGGCCCAGTTTCAATTCTCACTGCCTTCAGAGATGTGTCATTGTAGGTTGATTTAAATTTGATGTAGTTTTATGTCTCTTGTGGCATAGTAGTAGCACCCCTACCTCTGGGTGAGGAGGCCTGAGTTTAAGACATACCTGCTCCAGGGATGTGTCATAACATAGGTAAACAGGTTGATTAAAAAAATGACAATTGTCAAGACAGGGCCAACTTCCAGCATGTTGGAGTTTCAGTGAGGAAGGGCGGCCTTATAGTTCTCACCTACATTCTTGTACCATCATGCTGTGTGCTGTAAGGTCCTGAAAATACATTCTGATCTCAGCAGATGGGAGAATGAAGTCTTCCTCAGACACCAAGGAGAGTGGCTGCAAATGGCTGAGGAGATGAACAGAAAGAGTGTCATGCCTCACGCCTGGATGCAATTTTGCAAGAGGTTCAATTACTTGACCAGAACAGGAAAGGTATGTGACAAACCACATTCTAATAAAAATCCCCTCACTCTGTAACTTTGCAAATAATCTCTTGCATTGCATTCTTTAAGCTCACACAATTTTCATTCTTCCTCCTCAAGGCACATTTTCTGCTTTCCATCTGAATAGCCACAACTGTCTACCCTCATTTTACGGCCATCTCATAACAGACCCACACAGACACTGTCCACCAATATTGTGATTCCATTCTCTGCAACACATTCTATTGTTTTTTTCTTTTATACATTTGTGAAATGTGGGTTTCGCTGTCTAACAGCATTTATTGCCCATCACCAGCTGCCGAGGAGAAGGTGGTGGTAAGCTGCCTTCACAAACTGTAGTAACCCGTATGGTTCCTATCACCCACACTGTCTTGAGGGAGGAAGTTCTTGGATTTTGACCTAACAACACTGAAGGAGTGATAATATATTTCCGTGCCAGGATGGTGAGTAGCTTGGAGGAGAACTTGCAGGTGGTGCTGTTCCCACATATTTGCTGCTTTTGTCCTTCTAGATGGTAATGGTCAAATATTTGTGCTTTCCATGGATCCTCAGTGAATTTCTGCTGTACATCTTGTACATAGTAGACACTTTTGCTACTAAGAATCAGTGGTGGAGGGAGTAGGTGTTTGTGGATGTGGTGCCAATAAAACAGACTGCCTTGTCCTGGATGTTTTCAAGCTTCTTTAGTGTTGTTGGAGCTTTTCAGGCAAGTGGGGATTATTCCATCATGCTCCTGACTTGTGCTTTGTAGATAATAGCAAAGAATAAAGAAAATTACAGCACAGGAACAGGCCCTTCAGCCCTCCAAGCCTGCGCCGATCGAGATCCTCTGTCTAACCTGTCATCTATTTTCTAAGGGTCTGCGTCCATTTGCTCCCTGCCCGTCCAAGTACCTGTCCAGATATATCTTATAAGACGCTAACATGTCTGTGTCTACCACCCCCGCTGGCAACATGTTCCAGGCACCCACCACCCTCTGCGTAAAGAACTTTCCACGCATGTCTCCCTTAAACTTTCCTCCTCTCACTTTGAACTCATGACCCCTAGTAATTGAGTCCCCCACTCTTGGGAAAAAGCTTCTTGCTATCCACCCGGTCTATACCCCTCATGATTTTGCAGACCTCAATCAGGTCCCCCCTCAATCCCCGTCTTTCTAATGAAAATAATCCTAATCTACTCAACCTCTCTTCATAGCTAGCACCCTCCATACCAAGCAGCATCCTGGTGAACCTCCTCTGCACCGTCTCCTAAACGTCCACATCCTTTTGGTAATGTGGCGACCAGAACTATACGCAGTACTCTAAATGTGGCCGAACCAAAATCTTATATCACTATAACATGATCTGACAACTCTTGTACTCAGTACCCCGTCAGATGAAGGAAAGCATGCCATATGCCTTCTTGACCACCCTATTGACCTGCGTTGCCACCTTCAGGGAACAATGGACCAGATCTCTTTGTTCATCAATTTTCCCTAGGACTTTTCCATTTACTGTATAGTTTGCCCTTGAATTAGATCTTCCAAAATACATCACCTCGCATTTGGCCAGATTAAACTCCATCTGCCATTTATCTGCGCAACTCTCCAGTCTATCTATATTCTGCTGTAATCTCTGACAGTCCCCTTCACTATCAGCTACTCCACCAATCTTAGTGTCATCTGCAAACTTGCTGATCAGACCACCTGTAACTTCCTCCAAATCATTTACGTATATCACAAACAACAGTGGTCCCAGCACAGAGCCCTGTGGAACGCCACTAGTCACAGGTCTCCAATTTGAGAAACTCCCTTCTGCTACTACTCTCTTTCTCCTGTTGCCTAACCAGTTTTTTATCCATCTAGCTAGCACACCCTGGATCCCGTGTGACTTCACTCTCTCCATCAGCCTGCCATGGGGAACCTTATCAAACGCCTTAATGAAGTCCATGTATATGACATCTACAGCCTTTCCCTCATCAATCAACTTTGTCACGTCATCAAAGAATTCTATTAAGTTGGTAAGACATGACCTTCCCTGCACTAAACCATGTTGCCTATCACTGATAAGCCCATTTTCTTCCGAACGGGAATAGATCCTATCCCTCAGGATCTTCTCCAGTCGCTTCCCTACCACTGACGTCAGGCTCACTGGTCGATAATTACCTGGATTATCCTTGCTGCCCTTCTTAAACAAGGGGACAACATTAGCAAGCCACCAGTCCTCCGGGATCTCACCCGTGTCTAAGGATGCTGCAAAGATATCTGTTAAGGCCCCAACTATTTCCTCTCTTGCTTCCTTCAAAAATCTGGGATAGATCCCATCCAGACCAGGGGACCTATCCACCTTAATGTCTTTTAGGATACCCAACACTTCCTCCTCCCTTATGTCAACTTGACCTAGAGTCAGCAAACATCTATCCCTACCCTCAACATCCGTCATGTCCCTCTCCTTGTGAATACTGATGCAAAGTACTTGTTAAGAATGTCACCCATTTTCTCTGACTCAGCACATAACTTTCCTTCTTTGTCCTTAAGTGGGCCAATCCTTTCTCTAGTTACCCTCTTGCTCCTTATATATGAATAAAAGGCTTTGGGATTTTCCTTAACCATGTTTGCCAGCAATATCTCATGTCCTCTCTTAGCCCTCTTAATCCCTCGTGTATGTGTAGCTCAGTTCAGTTTCTGGTCAATGGTAATCCCTCAGATTTTGATAGTGGGGATTCGGTGATGGTAACACCACTGAATGTCAAGTGGCAGGCATTAGGTTGTCTCTTATTGGAGATGGTCTTTGCTTGGCATTTGTTCGACATGAATGTCACTTGCTGATTGTCAACCTACACCTGGATGTTGTCCAGGTATTATGGTATTTGAACATGGAATGCTTTAAAATGTAAGGAGCTGAAGGAACACAGTAGGCCAGGCAGCATCAGAGGAGCAGGCAAGTTGATGTTTCAGCCTGAAATGTCAACTTTCCTGTTCTTCTGATGCTGCCTGGCTGCTGTGTTCTTCCAGCTCCACACTGTGTTATCTCTGAGTCTAGCATCTGCACTTCTTTCTATCTCAAAATCTGAGGAGTTGTGAATGATGAAGAATATTGTGCAAAAAAAAAACAGCAAGCATCCTCATTTCTGACATTCAGATGGAGGGGAAGTCATTGATAAAGATGGTTGCACCTTGGATTCTCCTCTGACAAACAGAACCCTCTTGTGTTGCAGTGGCTGTGTCCCTACCTCTGAGCCAGAAGGCCTGAGTTTCATGTCCCACCTTCTTCAGAAGTGTGTTGTTTCCCATCTGGATAAGTTGATTAAAAACACCACCTTTCAGAAACTCTCGCTGAACTGACTGACATCCACAATCATCATCCTTTATGATTTCCCCTGATTGCCATTGCTGGGGCTTCTTGATGCCACACTCGATCAAATCAGGCCTAGATGCCAATGGTATTCACTTTCACCTCACCATTATATAAGTGTTCCCTTTATTTCTGGTGGGCTCTTTTCAATTTCCCAACTTGCCCATGCGTACGCATTGAAACCTGCACAATCTAGCTAGGCTAATATTTCCAAATCCCTCATCATATATCAGTAATGTTAGTAAAGTCTGAAACTCACACCAGCTTGATCGATCTGAGACTGATCTGACACAAGAGCTGTATGCAAGACAGAAATTGTATTTCATACATAATTTAACAGAGGCAAGTTCCTGCTTTGATTTATGCCCCTATTACCTTTCTTTTAGTATTATTGATGCATAGTATTGAGAACCTGACCATTCCTTTAAATCCATTCTTCTGTGATTCTGTGATTCAGTCCATAGGAACAAGAGTAAACTTTCTAGCATGTTCTGGTTTTCAGTGACACCATGGCTGATTTGTGACTAATGTTTTATTTGAGGATATATTTGGTAAATCCCTGAATGACTTTGGTTAACAATGTCAGATTTTAAATTGACATATGATCTCACTTTTATAAAGTCATTTCGATTATAAGATTTCTACCCATCTTTCAGTCTATCTCTCTAAATATAAAATATCCAGAATTCCATTAACCCTTTCGATACTTTCTGAACACTTCCTTAACATTTTGATTTTCTGTGTGCCTGAACCTTTAAGTCTCTTCATACCTTCGCTGTTTATACTTTTCATGATTTACCAACCTTATAACATCCAAATTTATAATCTATAGATAACAAACTAGATATCCAAACTTGTAAGAATAGGACTTTATCCTGCAATGAATTCCATTTGCCAGTCATCGTCACTGAATCGATCAAGAATTCTATAATTTTTGTTTTCCATCTACACACTTACAGTTCTACCTAAATTTGTCATTGGCATATGTGGATATGTGCCTTTCTATCTAATTATTATGTTGACAAGATCAAGTGTTGGAGATCACAGCAGGTCAGAGACCATCCATGGAGAGAGAACAAGCTAATGTTTTGAGTCTACATGACTCTTCATCAGAGCTGAAGTGAATGTGGAGAGGACAGCATTTATGCTACAGTTGGGTGTGTGTGTGTAACGATGGTGGGGTGTAGAGTGCTAGGAGGGAAAAGATGTTGATAGTTCAGGTTAAGCAATCCAAATGTGAGAATGGCAGAACAATGGTGTGTCTAACTGTCAGACTTTAAAGGAGAAGACAGTCCCACTGGGGTTGGGGAGAGAGGAGAAAGGACATGGTGACAAAGAATATAACGAGCTAAAAGAAAGGGAAGGAATGAGAGTTGGTTCACATTTTGAAGGCAGTGAACTCAGTGAGCAGGGGAGAGATGAAGGGTCAGGTGTTGCACCTTCTGCGGCTAAATGGGAAAGTGCCATGGGAAGGGGGTTGGTGTTTGTGGTCATGGAATGAACTAGGGTGTCCTGGAGGGAATGATCCCTGTGAAGTTCAAATGGGGGAGTGAGGGGAAGATGTGTTTGGTGGTGGCCTACTGTTGGAGCTGTCTGAAATGGCAGCGAATGATTCTATGAGTGCAGAGGCTGGTGGGATGAAAAGTGATGACAAGGGAGGCCTAATCATGCTGTTGTGAGTGATGGGAAGGGACAAGGGTGGAAGCACGGGTGATAGGTCAAATGTGGTTAAGGGCCCTGTCAACCGCAGTAGGTGGGAAACACCAGTTATAGGAGAAACAAGCCACGTCAGCAGCACTGTTTTGGAAGGTGGTGCCATCCAAACAAATGAGATGTGGGTGAAAGAACTGGGAGAATGGGATGGAGTCCTTGCAGGACGTAGGATGTGATGAGCTGTAGTGAGGGTAGCTATGGGAGTCTGTAGTGGCTGTCAGTGGACAGTTTATTCCCTGAAATGGAAACAGGGAGGTCAAGCAAAGGAAGGGAAGTGTTGGAAATGGACAAAGTGAAAGTTGTAGCGGGGTGAAAATTGGAGGCAAAAAGAACAAATCTCTCAAAGTCGCGGTGGGGACATGAAGCAACGCCAAAACAGTCGTCAATGTACCGAGAAAAGAGTTGTGGGACAGAGCCAGTATAGGACTGGAACAAGGGTTGTCCCACGTACCCCATAAAGAGGCAGGAATAACTGGAACCCATGCAGGTGCCCATAGCCGATCCTTTCACTTGGCAGAAGTGAGATGAATCCTGCCCGAAGAAGTGAGCACGGAGGCAGAGGTGGTGGAAAAACAGTTCAAAGTCATGACGAGCCCAAAAATCATTAAGGTGGTGACAGAAGGGTATGAAACTGGGTCCTTTGCTTAGAACAGTATGCTCAGCCTCAGAGAGCAGGCAAAGTTCAAGAGATATGGTGAACACACAGCAATGGCTGGGTTTTTGGGGAGATAGAGAGTGATGGGATCTGAGAACAAAAGAACAAAAAGTAAAAGTGAAGTATGGCACAAGAGCAGGCTCTTCGGCCCTCCAAGCCTGTGCTGATCATCATGCCCTGACAAAACTCAAAAACAAAGCTAATAAAATGTGAGGCTGGATGAACACAGCATGCCAAGCAGCATTAGAGGAGCAGGAAGGCTGACGTTTCGGGCCCAGACCCTTCTTCAGAAATGCCTTCTCTTTTAAGTCTGACAGTTAGACACACCACTGTTCTGCTATTCGCACATTCTCATCAATTAGTCTGAACAATCAACATCTTTTCTCCACCAGTACCCTACACTCACCACTGTCACCGACCCCCAGCAATCGCACAAATGCTACCCCTTCTACATTCCCTTCAGCTCTGTTGAAGGGTTATCTAGACACAAAACTTTAGCTTACTCACTCTTCATGGATGCTGTCTTACCTGCTGTGATCTCCATAATTTGTTGTTTTCAGCACAGGTTTCAGCATCGGCAGTAATTTGCTCCTATCTAGGTAATATATCCTTCGAATAGTTGAGGCTTCAACACACCATTTCCAATATCACATTGTACCAATTAATGTATCTGTCTGTTATTCCTATTCTCTCTCTCTCTCCTGTCACTCACCTGAGTTTCTGACCATGCTAATAACTTGGCTTCAGTTCCATGTTATTCAACTTTAGCTAATAGCCTGTTCTGAGGGACCTTGTCAAGTTTCTTCCAGAAATCCACATAAATAATATGGCATTTATTGATACATTTATTTATTGAAAACTAGCATGGTCAAAATTAATCACATCCTTGCTTTAAAATGTGTGCATTCTTAATTCTTAATACAATGTCATGAAACTGAATCAGATACATATGCAGAGATATGATCCGGTATGTAAAATTATATACAAGTGATAGGCAGAGGTGTTTGATCTTTTTGATTTGGAATTGACTAATATATTTAACTAAACTGTGCAACAGTATACAGTTTGTGGATATGTTTTCATGACTGTGTTATTTTGCACTGCTTCTGATGCTGTTTCTATTAACATGCTTGTACAATTGTGATAGTTAGATGTTTTAAAAGCACAAGTTATCTGCACTGTAGTACTGTGATTGAAACATTTTATAGCAGTTAATAGCCTGTAGGCTTTTGTTCTTCAAACCAAACTGTATTTTAGGCACATCATGACTTATATACTGTTTGCTAATTTTTAAACATATATACACAAAAAGGTCTGTGGGCGCTAAAATGGTTTATGAAATTAACTGTCTGATTTAATCAACACTGTAGCACTTAGCTATTGTGAAACTCACCTAAATAACTAGGGTAGATTTCACTTTGCGTAATGGCAAATAAATTAGTTCGCAAATTGGTTGCAGTGGCTTTTCCATCTCTTCATTTTAAAATTGTGACTTCAATGGAATTAGAAATTGGGAGAGATGTAAAACAGATAAGCAATTCACATGACCCATGTTACATGATCGCACAAAGTCGAAATCTACCTTATTATGTTCCTGCACATCTCAGTGTGTTTGTGAAACACTGAATATAACAGCTGTCTGGCTGTGTTACTCCAACTAATCTATTGAAGTTCATTTAGCTTTTCATAATATCATGTTACACAACACAACCTTTTATTCTAGTATTTGAACTGATTTGCTTTCACACTTTGGTCTGGAAGAATATAATACATAGTGTAAATCAACACTGGTGACCAATGGAAACAAAACTGCAAAGATATGTTATGGAACAGGCAAAACAGTCAGGCATTTATACAGGGGTGTATTCTCAGTTTCTACTATTCAGATTACTTCAAAATAGCAGGCATAGTTGGCAATAAAACTTTAATTAACTATTTTCTAAGAAAGCAAACTGAAATTTGAAAACAAAAGTGATCAGATAACAAAAGGCAATGTCTTCCTTACTTAAAAGATAATCATTACAAGTAATAATCCTGAAATGATCTCCAGCTTTAGGTGGTTTCTTCAGTAACTTTACATATACACTGGTTCCTAAAGATCAAAATTCCAATTACCTATTGTGTATAAACTTGTCCACGCACTTCTAAGTTTCACCCTTTTTGTATTCTCTTTTGTCAATGTGTGATTGTATGTAATATTGGTGTAAAAATGGATGAATTTGGGAGAAGGATGAGCAAAAAGCTAATATTAATGTAGATTAAGTGTCGGAGTTAATTTCACTGCAGTTTGGAATTAGTGGTTAATATGTTGACGCAAGTTAAGGCACAGGGTTATACAATTCAGTGGTTAAAATGCTGTTGTTCCATTCATTGGGCATGGACTTAATATTGCACCAAAATCCAATCAGTTAAAGCGATACCTACCACAGACTAAAACGTTGTGAATCGGCAACTGGTTCATATACATCACGGAGGGCAGAATATTCTATTGCCAGATGTGTACCATCAATATGGGAAACACAGAGTTGGGGGGGTGGTGGATATTGGGGTGATGCTCTTCAGAGGGTCAACGTGGACTTGATGGGCCAAATGGCCTGCTTCCACACAGTAGAGATTCTACATCATTTTTCAATTAGCCACTTTATAGCGTTAACTTTTGTGAAATAAGGTAATGATTTTGTAAGGGATATAACATATGGGATATAACACAAGGGATGTTCATATAACATCATCTCAGACCTAACTGGGATCCTCTTTGCTTTAATTTTTGCCACTGGTTGTAGATTCCCCAACCAGAGGAAATATTTTGCCAGCATCTCTCCTATCTACCCCTTTAAGTATTCTCTAAGTTTCAATCAGACCACATCTCATTCTCCAAAACTCTAGAGAGGCTCTACCGGCTCAGTTTGCCAAAGCTCTCTTCATAGGCCAATCCTACCATATAAAGCGATGTGAAGCTTTGTTGCATTTCTCCTATGGCAATAATATTTTTCCTGTGATAATGAGACAAAAACTGCACACAGCGTTCCAGGTGTAGCCTAACCAAACTCCTATACAATTGAAGCAAGACTTCAACACTCATCTACTCAAATCCTCTTGTGATAAATATTAACATTGCATTAGCCTTCCTCATGGATCTACATGTTAGCCTTCAGTGACTTAACAACAAGGACACTGAAGTGCATATTTGTACATTAACACTTTGCAACCTCTTTCCGTTTGAGAAATACTCTGCACACCTCTTTCGTCCACCAAGGTGGATAACCTTACATTTTTCCACGTGATATTCTATCTGTGATGTTCTTGACCATTCAATGAGCCTGTCCAAACCCTCCTGGTTGTTTTATGTCTTCCCCACTAGACGCATTCTCACTTAGTTTCATATCCTCTGATTTTAGAACTGTTTCATTTAATTCCCCACCTCCAAATCATTGCTATATATTGTGAACAGTTGGGGGCCGAGTACTGACCCTTGTGAAACCTCACTAATCATAGTCTGTTAATATGAAAATTAGCCATTTATTCTGACACTGTTTTCTGTTGTTGGACAATCATTGATTCACATCTTTATCTTACCTCGTATTCCATGAGCTTTAATTTTTCACACAAAACTCCAATGGGGCTTTTGTATCAAAAACGTTCTGCAGATCTAAGTTACATCCATCAGCTCTGCTTTATCTGAGATAATGGGAACTGCAGATGCTGGAGAATCCAAGATAACAAAGTGTGAAGCTGGATGAACACAGCAGGCCAAGCAACATCTCAGGAGCACAAAAGCTGACATTTCGGGCCTAGATTCTGCATCAGAGAGGGGGATGGGGTGAGGGTTCTGAAATAAATAGGGAGAGAGGGGGATGCGGACTGAAGATGGATAGAGGAGAAGATAGGTGGAGAGGAGAGTATAGGTGGAGAGGTAGGGAGGGGATAGGTCAGTTCAGGGAGGACGGACAGGTCAAGGAGGCGGGATGAGGATGGTAGGTGGGAAATAGAAGTGCGGCTTGAGGGGGGAGGAGGGGATAGGTGAGAGGAAGAACAGGTTAGGGAGGCGGAGATGAGCTGGGCTGGTTTTGTGATGCAGTGGGGAGAGGGGACGACCTGGGCTGGTTTTGGGATGCAGTCGGGGAGGGGGAGATTTTGAAGCTTGCGAAGTCCACATTGGTACCATTGGGCTGCAGGGTTCCCAAGCGGAATACGAGTTGCTGTTCCTGCAACCTTCGGGTGGCATCATTGTGGCACTGCAGGAGGCCCATGATGGACATGTCGTCTAAGGAATGGGAGGGGGAGTTAAAATGGTTCGCAACTGGGAGGTGCAGTTGTTTATTGCGAACTGAGTGGAGGTGTTCTGCAAAGCGGTCCCCAAGCCTCCGCTTGGTTTCCCCAATGTAGAGGGAGCCACACTGGGTACAGTGGATACAGTATACTACATTGGCAGATATGCAGGTGAACATCTGCTTAATATGGAAAGTCATCTTGGGGCCTGGAATGGGGGAGAGGGAGGAGGTGTGGGGGGCAAGTGTAGCACTTCCTGGGGTTGTAGGGGAAGGTGCTGGGTGTGGTGGGGTTGGAGGGGAGTGTGGAGCGGACAAGGGACTCACGGAGAGAGTGGTCTCTCCGGAAGGCAGACAAGGGTGGGCTTGGAAACATGTCTTGGGTGATGGGGTTGATTATCAAAAGACTCCGATAAGTTTGTCACAGATGAATTCCCATTTACACATCCGCACTGACTGTGCCAATTAGATGATTATTGACCAGGTGTCAATATATTGCATCTTCTATAATAGATTCTAGCATTCTCACTGCTGTTGACTGAAGGATAACAGGTCTATAGTTCCCTGTTTTCTCTCTTGCTCCCTTCTCAAATAATAGAAAGATATTTGTTGTCTTCCAGTCCTCAGGAATAATTTCAGAACTATTTCATTCCTACAGAATGTTAGAAAATGATCATCAATGCATCAACGACCTCTGTAGCCACCTCCTTCTATACAGTGAAATGTATAACATCAGGTCCTGGGGATTCATCAACTTTCTGCACCATTAATTTCACTAGTACATTGCTAATGCTAATTTCCTCCAACACCTTATTTTCCGTAGCCACTTGGGTCTGTAGTTCTGGGAGATTTCTTTATCTTCCTCAGTGAAAGCAGGCACAAAGTAGTTATTTAACTTCTTTCCCATTTCTCTGTCCCCTACTATAAATTCTCCTGACTCCACCTTCAATGGACCACACATTAGTCTTAAGTAAACATTCCCTATATTTTGTACCTACAAAAGCTTTTAAGTCTGCTTTTTGCTAGAATGCATTCATATTCAATTCTCCCTTTCCATATCAGTTTGCTTGATCCCACTGTGTATATTAGAAATGCCCCAGTCTTCAGATTTAAATCTATTTCTGGAAATAATATTGGCTTTTTTTTTAATCTTGTACAATCCTGAACTTTCTTTGTTAGTTTCCAAATCTTTAGTTGCTGTAAATTATGCAATATTTCCTTAAAAACTATCTATTGCTGATGCCCATTCCACCTCAGCAAATTTGTGCTTCCTGGTTTTCATAATTTCCCTCGTTAATATTCAACAGACTTCCTTCAGACTGATCTACCTCACTTTCAAACATAATGTACAATCCTGTCACATTATGGTCACTCATCCTGGAAGGTTCTCTTCCAACAAGGTGGTTAATTAGGCCTTTTAAATTACATAATACTAGATCTACAATAGCCAGTCTTCTGGTTGGCTCTTCAACACACTGCTCGAGAAAACCAATGCTAACACTTCAGAAACTGATTCTCCTTAGCTTGGGGCTGAATTAGTTTACATGGACAATATGTAGATTGAAATCACACATGATAACTGTGTTGCCCATGCTTCTCACATCTCTTAATTTATAGCATATTCCAGGCTACCACTACTATTTAACAACTCATAAGTAATTCCAACCAATGTCTACTACCCCTTACTGTTTTCTAACTCCACACAAACTGATTCCACACATTGTTCTTCTGATCTGTGATCCTTCATTACAAAGGTACTGATCCTATCCCTTGTTATCAGTGCAACTCAACATCTTTTTCTTTCTTGTCTGTTCTTCCTAAGCGTTGAATATCCATATCATCCAGCTTTTAGTCACAATCACAGTACAGCCATGAATTTGCAATGGCAATTAGATCATACACATGTATCTCTATTTGTCTTTTTTAACCATCTATCTTGTTCTGGATGCTGCATACATTCAGGTAGAATGCTCCAGATTTTGACTTTTTGAAGCATACTCAATGCTCAGATTTGGTTGTTCTTTTTGTTCCCTTGCATCTTTTCAACTTGCAGTCATCAAATTTACCAACCTTTCAATTTAGGTTCCCAGTCCCTGTCATGCTAGTTTAAAACCATCCCAACAACACTAGCAAAACTCCCTGCAAAGATATCAAACCTAATTCCATCAAGGTACCATACATCCAGCTTCTCAAGGTCCTTAGAAATCTGAATCCCTCCCTCCTAAATCAGTTCTCCAGCCTCACATTCAATTGATTGATCTTCTTGTTTTTATGACACGTGGCACATAGCACTTGGAGTAATCCTGATTTTGAGGTCCTTTTTAAATTTCAATTCACTTCCCCTTTCTTGGAATCCACTCTGTCGACCCCATCTTTCTTCCTGGCTACATCATTAGTATTAATGTGGAGCGGAACCTCTGGCAGATCCTCCTCCCTCGGAGGATATCCTGCAGCCTCTCCATGAAATCCTTGACTCTAGCACCCAGGAGGCAAAGCACCATCCTAATGGTATGGAAATATCTGTTTGACACACTGACTATGGATTCCCCTTTAATTCCCTTCATCCCCTGTACAGATAAATTACCGGGTTGAGGTTCTGGGTGTGAGTTTGCTCGCTGAGCTGGAAGGTTAGTTTTCAGACGTTTCGTCACCATTCTAGGTAACATCATCAGTGAGCCTCCGACGAAGCGCTGGTGTTATGTCCCGCTTTCTATTTATCTGGTTAGGTTTCCTTGGGTTGTAGATGTCATTTCCTGTTCTTTTTCTCAGGGGATGGTAGATTGGCTCCAAGTCAATGTGTTTGTTGATGGAATAAAAATTCCTAGAAGCATGGCATTCCAACCGGAATTCCATCAACAAACACATTGACTTGGAGCCAATCTACCATCCCCTGAGAAAAAGAACAGGAAATGACATCACCAACCCAAGGAAACCTAACCAGATAAATAGAAAGCGGGACATAACACCAGCGCTTCGTCGGAGGCTCACTGATGATGTTACCTAGAATGGTGACGAAACGTCTGAAAACTAACCTTCCAGCTCAGCGAGCAAACTCACATCCAGATAAATTACCATGGTGGTATGGATTTGGCTTTGTCTCCACTGTCTTACCTGTTTTCAAACTGGAAAACCGATTAACAAGTAAAATAGCCTTAGGCGACTCCTGCACCACCAGCCTAGTTTCCTTACACTTCTTGGTGATCATCCATTCCCTCTCTGCCTGTATATTTCTAAACTGTTGTCTGACCATCTCCCTTGTGGATACACAACAGTGATTCCAGCCACTGCTCAAGTTCTGAAACCCACTGCTCAAATCTGTGCAGCTGGTGACACTTTCTGCAGATGTGTTTATCTGGAATAGTTCTTTGCACATGATTTCACACACATTGCAGAATGTACAGCCCACATGGCCCTGCTGACTAGCCATCCTATAACTGTAAAAGCTATTTGCTGTTCTTAGAGTAAGTATGAACTCACTATGAAAATATAATGATTTAGTCCTTGAAAAAGAAAGTAAGAATTGACTGGAGGCTTAAACGGAAACTAAACATTCAACTTTCAAATTAGAGATTTGAAATGCCAACACTATTCATCAAACAACTATTTTCCCTACACTTGTGATGCCACACTTCCATTGGTCCCAAGAGCAGAAATGCCTTACAATTTTACACTTTGGATGTGTGAAAGTTATTTTTGGATGATACAAATTTGGCTCTAAGTGGGAATTCAGGGCAGGGGGGAAACAGGTACATAATTAAAAGTTTAATTAAAAAAAAATCTTGGGTGAGCTGGAGGAGAATAAGGTATGATTGTGAGGCCTTACTGTATCGACACCAATGGAGTTCTTTCACTACTCCATTTTCAACCATCGCATCTGATTTGTGATCTGCCTCTGTTGTTCAACTTTTCAAGATGCCACATTCATCTGTCCCCATCTGTTCTTCACATCTCTTCAAAGTTTCTCCTTACTAGACCACATCTTGAATGGAATAAGTTTCCATCTTTGGTCACCTCTTATTCTTTATAAAAATATTGCCCCTCATTTACATGTTCTGATTTCAGTTCCCATAAGCATCTTAATGACAGAACAACTATGGATGAGCCAATGTTGAGTTGAATGAAAGATTTAGTTTAGCTTTGATTTAATATTAGTAAAATACAGCAACAGTCACAGAATAATGGATGTTGGCAGAAAAGTTGACGTGTTGTCATTAAGATTAATCTGGGTTTTTTTTTAACCGATGTAGGTTGAGTGATCAATACTGGTCACACAAACACCCTGTTTTTCTTAGAATACTGCATTCTTCACCTCACCTTTAGGTTGGCCTAGATTTTGAATTTGAGTGTCCTTGGACTGGGACTCCAATTCACAAAGTCCTGACATCATCGGCTACTCACAGAGCCCAAAAGACATTTAGAAATAGCAGAACATAAGATCTTTTCCTTGAAGAAAGTAATATTTAGGCGATATTAAGCCTATGTTTCAATACCTGGAATCAGACACAAAGTTAATAGTACAATGGTGCAAACATGCATACCACCACTTTCCCTCTCCAACCTGTTAATCAAAATTTTCTCATAGCTTTGTCTTATCTGCCATTCCAGTCCATGAACATGTTTAAATCTTCATTTCATCAATATTAATGAGGAGAATTTCATTCATCTTTTTAAATTTCAGTTTCTCACTCAGAAGTGTTTTATTTAATCTAATAAATAGAACACATTTAAATCGTATTAAATGACCAAGGATAATTGAAAGTTGAGAGTCTTTTTTTGGTAAATATTCTCTTATAAAGCTATAAAAGGCAAAATTAAATTCTGTTCACAGTGCTTCTAATTTATCTTTAATTAAACAATATTTTTTAAATGGTATGTTCAGTGTCCAACTGTTCAGAGCTGGTAAGATGATGGGTCCTGAGCTGTTACGATTTGAACTGCGTTACTCTCCTGAGAGCCTGGTTGTGCCTGGTAAACCTTTGTGACAACTGATCATTTTAGAAAAGATAATTAAGCTTTCTTTCACACACTGTTTCTGGCAGGGTAGGTTCTTTGTGTAATTTAAGCAATTCAATCAAAGGTCAACATTAAATGTCAGAAATGTAAATAAATGCCTCACATTCTGTGCTATTCTGCCAGATCACATGTCACAGGCTAAATCAGTATGGCTTTATAAATAATAATGTTGTGTAAGGTTCACTAAGTAAGACAGCCCAGGGAAATAGAAAAGCATTAAATGGAAAATGAGGGTTATATTAAACTCTTTCATTTCCTTGTAAATGTTTGCACCCTTCACTCAGTACTGTGTAAATATGACTTAAGATTGGCCTTACTTTATATATTTGCCTATTGTAAACGTTAGAACTATTGTCCAGTAATAAAATTTTTCAGCTGACCTGGCAATGATAATGAGCAAATTGCCAAAAAATATTATTTGCATCCATTCAGAAATATGGGTGACAAAGGAGTTCATGAGCCTCCTAGTGGTTGAGTGCCTGTGATTCAGTAAGGAAACTGCTCGATCAACCTGGAGCTGACACATACACTACCAGAAATGTGGCATATGTCGGAAAAATCCAGTTTGGCTGCGTGACACCGAGACAGTTTGTGAAATGTTTAGTAATATCAGCTGAAACATCTTTGCTTAATGACATTTTGAATACTTTTTGTTGAATCATGCTGCTCTGTGAAGAGTGTATTGGATATTTGTTTGTGAAATAGATGCACTTTATGGAATGCATTTCAGTACTTTTCATTAGGTCGTAGTTCATAAGATAATTGTCTGTATTATTTGAAAGTTCTATTTATTTGAACTGTTTATTCGTATATCGAATATACACATTACGTTCCATAATGAAATATTTAGCATACATTGGGCTTTCCCCTCTTTCCTATTACATATTCAGCAATATGAACAGTTTTCTCACCTCCACAATTATCACACATTAATGTACATTATAGCTTTTAACATGAACAAAATAGGAAAAGCAGATTTTGTACTGATAGTATGTCGATTCAAGTATGACCCATTGGAAAATCATACGCATATTTTTATGGTATTGTATGTGAACTTAACATTTTACAGCTCATGCACTTATCACCCATAACCAACTTAGAAACACACATTTGGCTGTAAAGTAAATTATCTAGCACTCGGCATGAGAACTTTATCCAACTTGATTTCCATATATTATGGTATTAAATAGAAAACAGCAGAGGCATGTATAACTTATCATGCTTCTATAACATAGGGCTGCAATGATCTCAGCATGATTTATGATCCAAACATCAGTACATTATTGTAATGGTAGTGTTCAAAGTTAAATATTTTAAAATAAGATTTAGCCAGTTTCACCGGAGCTTAATTGTTGTTCATGCCAGGAGAAATTGGTTAACTGTGTAAGAGGTCTTGTTAAACATTTAATGTCACTGAGCTTCTGGTAATAAGGAGCTTTCCACTCACTTTAACAAAATGCAACTACCAGAACTGACCAGATGTAAATTCCACTTGGCTTCCCTTCACAGCTTAACCAATGACCTGCTTCCATAGAAGCATCAGAAATGACATGTTTATTAGGGCAATAGGTTTTTCATTAGTTTAAAACAAATTTGCCAAATGTGTAAACAAAATATGCTGTTAATAGCTTGATAATTTATTAATTATTTCACAAAATCTGGAAAGAAAATTAACATAGTGTAGACAGAAGCAAGGTATTTTTTAGCAGCAGGGAATTTCAGAATCAACTCCCTATTCACAGATCAACCCAGCTGCCTGTCTTCTCACCATAAATTTCCACCTCCTTCTCTCCAGAAGCATATCAATTTTTCTCTTGCAGCTGTTTTTGCTGACTGCTTCAGTGATCATCCTTAGTATCCAATTCTACAATTCTATTTCCTTTACTTTTTTTGCATTGCCTGACTTCCATTTTTACTTCTAATCTCTTCGCTCGTAATCTGTACCTTGTGGTATTTGTGTTTTTAGGTATGGCAAACCTAGCTGGATGTTTCTGCCTAATCTAGCCATCATCATAGTCATTACTTTTGTCCCTATGACACGATAATGCCTGGTGCTAGATGGCAGCTATTTTGAGAAAATCAAAGAGTATTCGATATCACATAATATTTTAGCTCACTACTACCCAGGGCTACCTACCAGTATCGCTGCAGGTCCATCTTCTCTGTGACTGAGAGCTTTACTCTTTCAGATACAGGCAGATGGAAGTGTAGACCACCGTTTATTAGCATCCTATTTGCTGACGGAGATTGAAAGGAGATATACACATGGAGAAAGAAGCATCAGCTTCACTTCAAGATAAAGACAGACCACAGGCCCTTAGATCCACAGGTGAAGGGACATTCGAGGATGGCTGACTGTTTCCTGCTAGTGCTTCTCTTTGTGTTGGCGTAGAAGGACCTGGATCTAGGCTCATAGCTAAGTACTTAAGAAAGACTATAACATTGAACTTTTAACTTATTTCTTTATTTTCCATCTTACATCTAAGATTTTTGATTCTGGACACATATTGCGAAGTTGGGCAGAGTATTTGTGGATTGGAAGGTAGGGTGTTAGAATTTGATGTTTGTAAATAGGAGGAAGACTGCACGGTCCCTTTAAAAGATGATGTGCATTTTCTATGCTTAGAGATTCAAAATAAAATGTTCGTGGGCAACTTTGGATGCAGGTGCACAGAGAGCTCCTGAAATTGAAATATATGTATCGAAAGCTACATGGGTAACAATCCAGATAGCAGTTTTATTTTGTTAGCAAGGCGACCTGTTTGAATATCTGCCAATTAATTTAAACCAGGCACTTAGGACTAAAAATGAATTAAGTTTAAATCTGTTGGTTTTGACAACATAAAACCAATTGTGTCGTAAATTGATATGTCATCAATGACATAAAAGAAGAGGGCATTTTAAAATCAGTGTGAAAGCAACTACCATCTGAAAGAGCTCATAACCATAAGCTCTAAAGAGAAAGTCACTGGCTCTCACAGAATTCTCTAAGCTTTCAGAGTAACCATCATCTAGCCAAATGTACAGCAGCATTCTCAGCTAATCCGAACACAAGAATTCAATAAAGAAAGGTGTTACTGACTGAAGATCAGAGGAGAATGCACAAAGCATTCCAGAAGACATATCCTGGCTGTAATTTTGAGAGACTAAGTTCTAATTTTTGTTTTATTTTGGTTTACATAAGTGACATTTGCATTGTTGGAACAGCATATCATTAGAATCTTGTTTTATTCAGGAATAGTTGGTAGTGAGAATTGGTTTGTTAATGGTACAGTTAATTTTTTCCCTGTTTGAATTAGTTAAATAAATTGTTACTTGTTGATTATAGAGCAAGTGTCAGGCTTTCATTTCATTAAACCTCTCCTTTATAACAGCGTGAGGGCAAAAGGGACATTAAACCACTTTTCCACACTTCTTAACAGATTATAGGGTGCTCCTCTCTGGATGTTTTAGTTATCAGAGGGGGCCAACTTCTGCTTTATAACACACCTTTGTATCTAAGAGGGCACTGGGAAATAGTGACTTTGTAGACATTTCCTTGTATTCCTGTATCCCTTTACTTATGTACATGACAACAAAATCATATTCACTAATGAAATCTAACTCACTAGCAGCACAATTAAATTTTAAAAGTTAGTAAAAATACCTCTGTGAGTAGAATGACTTAGACTGAGGATGGTTTGCCAAAATGACAGATTAGATTCCAGGAAAGCTGCAGGTACAGCAGATGTTTTGTCCTGTGTTGCTGTGACAAAGCACAAACTAAGGCAATATTGTTTTTAATGCAAAGAAGGAAATCTGTACACTGTTAACAACCACAACTCTGCCAGCCCCAACTCAGCTACTGAATTAAATCAGAATGCACAGGAATCCAGGAAAGACTGTGGTCAGGTCAAAGGCTCAAAAGATGGTCAGTATAAGTAGATGCAGTTCCATTCTCAGACAGTGCTACAAACAGAAGGGACACTTCCATGTAGTGAATGATATCTGAAATAACTGTACAAAGGCCAGTGTCCCATCATCAAATCACACTTTTATGTGCTCATGCACAGTATACCACCCATCATCAGTCAGCTCAGAGTCGGTCCTCCACTGATGAGATTCTAATCTTTTGTTTATATTGATCAGCCAGGGCTTTCCTGATTGGCCCAGCCTAACAACTCCGGTCAAGAACCTCATAGTTAATGAGGTCCACCTGGTTCCAATCACTGCATCACTTGCCCCCACCATTCACCCCCCATCCCCTAAATATCCAGGGGTGTCGGCCTGGTCTTTTGCTCGTAGCTTTTCTTGCAACACTTTTGTCCCAGGTCTGGTTCCTCCAACTCAGACCCACATACAGGCTGCATGTACCATATCATGTCCCATCTCGAGCATCCAGAACAACTCAGAAGAGTCTCGTCCTCTTCTTCCAGTGGCAATGGTATTGAGGCTGCATCCATTTCAGACTCTGACATTTTGTCGACACTAGGCTGAAGGGGAGCACCTGTGGTTTCTGCCAGGCCTTTCTGTTGGCTCTGAACAACCAAGTATGTTTTGTTCCTGCCCCGTTTGTGAGGTAATGGCTTTCAGGTGACCCACGTGTTTGTTCAAGATTGCATCACCAACACAAACTTTGTAAGTCATAGGACATGGCCTCATGTCAACCTCGCCTCGTACCCGTACAGGGCCATTCCCAAGGTTTTAGAACCAAACGTCATTTGTGACTTAAATTGTCTCTCTTGTTTAGAGAAAACATTTAGTTGGCATTGGTGTTCCTGCTGCTATTTCATCCTCCAACATCATCCCCCCAACCCGCACCGCTGCCCTCCACCCCCCCCCCCGCCATCCGCCAGGGTTTGGAAATATCAGGTTTAACCTGGTGCGGAGTCTTCTTCCCAGCAGGAACTGTGCCGGAGCTATCCCTGTTTTGGAGTGTAGGTGTAGGGCCATTGCGTAATCAAACACGAATTGGCACAGTTTGGTATCAAATGATGTTGTGGGCTGCTTCTTTAAACCTGCCTTCAACATTTGGACCACTCTTTCCACCAGACCATTGGACAATGGATGTTATAGATCTGTCTGGATGCATTGAATGCCATTTGACTTCAGGAAATATTCAAATTGCCTGCTGGTTAATGACGACCCATTTCCTGTGACCAATAATTCCGGGGGTTTGTGTATCATGAACAATGCTCACAGCTTCTCTGTCGTCATCCCTGAGTTGGCTCAATGAACCTTATCCACGTCCAACCACTTTGAATGGACATCCACAATGACCAGGAACATCGAGCCTCTGAAAGGACCGGCATATTCATCATGTAACCAAGTCCAGGGTTTACCCAGTCATTCCCATGAATATGGCGGAGCTGCTGGTGACATTTTTTGTTCTTGTTGGCACTCTGGACACTGACTTACCAATTAAGCTATGTCAGCATTCAATCCTGGTCACCAGGGTTTCTTGCCAGCATCTTCATCCTGAAAACCCCTGGATGACCCTGGTAGAGATTGGCCAGTATCTCGTGGTGACCTATATTTGACACAAGCACGCTTACTCTCCACAGTAACAAAAGCCCTTTGTTTCTCCCATCACCACCAGCCCCTAACCAAGGCTTTCCTGTTTGGTCCAGGTTAATAACCCCAATCAAAGACCTTGTAGTGAATGAGGTCCATCTGGTCCCAATCACTACATCCTTCCCCAACTAAGCCTGGGGACGCAGGCCTTGTCATTAGCTTGTAGCTTCTGTTGCTATTTCAGCTGAACCAGCTGCTTCAGTTTTGCTCGGACAGGATCTTTCTATGTCCACAGTCAGATATTGTTAGCAGTGACTGGAAGGGTGTCCAGAAAGTTTAAAACCAAAACAGGCTGTTCCAAGGGAGGCACTACTTGTTGAGTATCTGTCTGTGGGATGTGGTCCAAGTCATCTGCATTGACCACTTGGCTTCCTGCACAGTGTTCTAGCTTGTAATTGTATGTGCTGAGCATAAAGGCATAACGCTGAACTCTATGGGAAGCCATGGGCGACACTGACTTGTCTTCCTTCATCATCTCTAGCAGGGGTTTGTGATCTGTTACTATGACAAATTCCGATCCATAAAAATACTGGTGGAACTTCCTCACACCAAAGATGACCACCAAACCCTCCTTCTGTCTGGGAATGCTTGCGTTCGATATCAGTCAGAGACCAGGAAGCATATGCCATTGGGGGTTCCTCTCTGTTGGGCCGCCAATACACCAACACTACCCCAATACTGTGTGGAGAGGTATCACATGTCAGCACTACCTCTTCTTTTGGATCATAGTGGGCCAACACCTTAGAAGACGATAGCTGCTTTTTTACATCCACAAGTGGCTACTTCTTGGCTTTGTGACCATTTCCAAGGCTGAACTTGTTCAATAGCAGGTGTAAGCATGCCAAGGTGGAGGCCAAGTTATGAATGAATTTTCTCCAATAATTCTCTGACTGAAAGAAAAGCCCAAACTCTGGTACAGACGTGGGAGCCTCTGATCACCCCCACTTTCTGTTCCAACAGGTATAATTCGATTTTGTCGATCCTGTAGCCCAAGTACGTTATTTGCGGTGCCTGGAACACACATTTTTTTTTCCCTCTAAGGCATAAGCCCGCCTGTGAGAAATGTTTAAGCCCTATGCCCAAGTTCTCCAAGTGCTCTTTATTGGTCTTCCCAGTTATTAATACATCATCCAGAGAAATGGCAACCTGGTGTAGACCTTGTTAAATATTCTCCATGGTGCGCTGGAAAAGGGCGCAGGCTGATGATCCCACAAATGGCAGTCTTGCATACTGGTGTAAACCCTTATGGATGTTAAGTGGGGCGTACTTCTGGGACTCCTCACCCAGCCGCAATTGCAGGTAGGCATGAGTCATGTCCAGTTTTGTATAGGGCAGCTCCCCCAACAACTTTGCATGCCAGTCTTCTATGTGAGCAATTGTGTATTTATCCAGCTGTAAGAAATACCACAAAGGCAACTGAGCCATCACAATTGATACAACTAGTACTGTCCATTCTGCAAACTACACTGGTTTGATGATTCCTTCGCTCTTTGGGCCAGAGCCTTTTACTACCGTCAGTGGAAAATACATCAACTGTATCTAATAGGAGACCGGAATAGATTCCCCAGTGTATGTTCTCAGTGAGGCTGAAGTCTTGAGCAAGCTCTAAGTTTGCAGTCCCGAATGAGTCTTGTTAAAGACAGGTTCTGTAACCACGGATACAAGTGCGCTGGTATCATCCTCCCTGGGAACTGAGTGACCATTTAGCCAAACATTAATTATAATTGTCTCTTTTGGGTTTCGCTAAGCAATTGAATTGATCCAGCCTACACGTCGGGGAACTTTTCAGGATTTGCGCTTTCCTGGTTACCGGCTTCCAAGTTTTTCAGCTCATAATAGTAGAGGAAAGGATAGCAAAGGTGATTCTCGATAGGAGTGAGAGAGACAGGGCAGTTGTCATGGGGGACTTCAACTTTTCAAATATTGACTGGGAACACTATAGTTCAAGTACTACAGCTGGGTCAGTTTTTGTCCAGACTGTGCAGGAGGGCTTCCTGACACAGTATGTAGATAGGCCAACAAGGGGCGAAGCCACATTAGATCTGGTACTGGGTAATGAGCCCCGCCAGGTGTTAGATTTGGAAGTAGGTGAGCACTTTGGTGATAGTGATCACAATTCTGTTATGTTTACTTTAATGATGGAAAGGGATAGGTGTATACCACTGGGCAAGAGTTATAGCTGGTGGAAAGGCAATTACGATGAGATTAGGCAAGATTGAGGGAGCATAGGATGGGGAAGGAAACTGCAGAAGATGGGCACATTAGAAATGTGGAGCTTATTCAAGGAAAAGCTCCTGTGTGTCCTAGATAAGTATGTGCCTGTCAGGCAGGGAGGAAGCTGTAGAGTGCGGGAGCTGTGGTTTACGAAGGAGGTGGAATCTCTCGTCAAGACGAAGAAGAAGGCCTATGTTAGGATGGGATGTGAAGGCTCAGTTGGGCACTTGAGGGCTACGAGGTAGCTGGGAAAGACCTAAAGAGAGAGCTCAGAAGAGCCAGGAGGAGACATGAGAAGTTCTTGGTGGATACGATCAGGGTAAACCCTAAGGCTTTCTAGAGGTATTTAAGGAATAAAAGAATGACGAAAGTAAGATTGGGCCCAATCAAGGATAGTAGTGGTAAGTTGTGTGTGGAGTCAGATGAGATAGGGGAAGCGCTAAATGAATATTTTTCAACAGTATTCACTCTAGAAAACGACAATGTTGTTGAGGAGAATACTGAGATACAGGCTACTAGAGTAGGTGGGATTGAGGTTCACAAGGTAGAGGTATTAGAAATCCTACAGAAGGTGAAGATAGATAAGTCCCCTGGGCCAGATGGGATTTATCCTAGGATCCTCTGGGAAGCCAGGGAGGAGATTGCCGAGCCTTTGGCATTGATCTTTAACTTGTCATTGTCTACAGGAATAGTGCCAGACGACTGGAGGATAGCGCATGTGGTTCCCCTGTTCAAGAAGGGGAGTAGAGACAACCGTGGTAATTATAGACCAGTGAGCCTTACCTCAGTTGTTGGTAAAGTACTGGAAAAGGTTATAAGGGATAGGATTTATAATCATCTAGAACTGAATAAATTGATTAGGGATAGTCAGCATGGTTTTGTGAAGGGAACGTCGTGCCTCACAAACCTTATTGACTTCTCTGAGAAGGTGACCAAACAGGTAGATGAGAGTAAACTGGTTGATGTGATGTATATGGATTTCAGCAAGGCCTTTGATAAGGTTCCCCACAATAGGCTATTGTACAAAATGCGGAGGAATGGGATTGTGCGAGATATAGCAGTTTGGATCGGAAATTGGCTTGCTGAAAGAAGATAGAGGGTGGTAGTTGATGGGAAATGTTCATCCTGGAGACCAGTTACTAGTGGTGTACTGCAAGGGTCGGTGTTGGGTCCAATGCTGTTTGTCATTTTCATAAATGACCTGGATGAGGGCGTAGAAGGATGGGTTAGTAAATTTGCAGACGACACTAAGGTCGGTGGAGCTGTGGATAGTGACGAAGGATGCTGTAGGTTGCAGAGAGACATAGATAAGCTGCAGAGCTGGGCTGAGAGGTGGCAAATGGAGTTGAATGCAGACAAGTGTGAGGTGATGCACTTTGGTAGGAGTAACTGGAAGGCAAAGTACAGGGCTAATGTTAAGATTATTAGTAGTGTAGACGAGCAGAGAGATCTCGGTGTCCATGTACACAGATCCTTGAAAGTTGCCACCCAGGTTGACAGAGCTGTTGAGAAGGCATACAGTGTTTTAGCTTTTATTAATAGAGGGATCGAGTTCCGGAACCAAGAGGTTATGGTGAAGCTGTACAAAACTCTGGTGCGGCCGCACTTGGAGTAATGTGTACAGTTCTGGTCACCACATTATAAGAAGGATGTGGAAGCTTTGGAAAGGGTGCAGAGGAGATTTACTAGGATGTTGCCTGGTATGGAGGGAAGGTCTTATGAGGAAAGGCTGAGGGACTTGAGGCTGTTTTCATTAGAGTGAAGAAGGTTGAGAGGTGACTTAATTGAAACATATAAAATAATCAGAGGGTTAGATAGGGTGGATAGGGAGAGCCCTTTTCCTAGGATGGTGACGGCGAGCACGAGGGGGCATAACTTTAAATTGAGGGGTGAAAGATATCGGACAGATGTCAGAGGTAGTTTCTTTACTCAGAGAGTAGTAAGGGAATGGAACGCTTTGCCTGCAATGGTTGTAGATTCACCAACTTTAGGTACATTTAAGTCGTCATTGGATGAGCATATGGACATACATGGAATAATGTAGGTTAGATGGGCTTGAGATCGGTATGACAGGTCGGCACAACATTGAGGGCCGAAGGGCCTGTACTGTGCTGTAATGTTCTATGTTCTATGTTCTATAATCCAAATGAAAAGGGCCAAGTCCACGCCCAAAGGCCAAGTCTACTCCTGAAGTCAGCAAGCACAAACCTTACAGCATGCACACACTCAGTCCATCCCTGAGGCCTGGTCCACTTGCAGAAACACAGCAGGCTCCCAGAAGCCAGGCCTACACTTGAGGATATGGCCCAACCCATGGAGGGCCTGTCCACTACAGAGGCCTGGTCCACCCACAGGGGTGTAGCCCACTCATGGAAACACAGTCCATTTGGAAAGGCACAGCTAACTCACAGAGGCTCAGTCCAGACACAAAAAGGTGAAAACTCATGCAAAAGTAAAATGCAAGTGCTCAAAACTGTTGTGTAAAGAGCATGCCTTTCTATCAACTCCTCTTTGCTTCTGTTCCAAAAATAACAACACAATTGCTGTAACTAGCCAGTTGAAAAAAGCAGGTCCCCACCAAGAAGTAAAATCCAGCAGTAACACTGGTTGTGACCCAGCCAGCCTGGAAATCAGTTCCCAAAAAATGAAACAGAATCCACAGTACCATTGGCTGTGGACAGCCAGCTCCAAGTCAGTCCCTTCAACAGAGGCAATTCTAAATCTCCAGGTTAAATTCTGTTTTTTTCTCTTTTTCTTCATGAAATAGGAAGACTTTGTCCTCACTTCTTCCTCCTTGACAGGAGCACTGGCAGTGGCCAGCCAAATCAGAGGCCATCTCCTCAACAAAGGAGATTCTAAATCTCCTGATTATCTTTGTGTTTTGGAAATTCTCCTCTGAGATGATTCTACTTTCCTTGGTTTTTGTTGTCAGCAGGACTGCTTATTTTCCCCAGCGCTCTCATTGTGTGCATGCAGGTGTGAGAGACAGTAAAAAACACCAGTTGTGCAAATATCATCATACTCCTGACCAGGAAAATCGCCCATGTGACCAAAGCATCAGTGTCAAGTAGAGTCCCTGTAGGGGCCATGCCTACGTGAAAAAAAAAGTGAGGAGGACCGTAGGACTCAAATTCAAATAGAGTTTGTGGGGGAAACAATGCATTCCAGACCCCGCAGTGCCCATCTCTCCCGAAAGCCATCGAGAATGCCAGTGCATACCACATGCTCCTTCTCCAGGGACACCTGGGCACGGACGTGGCCACAGAACAGGGCAGGCAGTCAGCCATTACGAACCCCTCCATGGTCCGCTGCCTGGGCTTGTTAAGGGCCAGCTTGGTCAGACCCAGGAGTAGACTCACAAGCAGATCATACCCCCACACACCACCCCTATCAGCCCACACTCCTGCCCAACTCAGTACTGGGTACCCAAAGATCTGAAGCTTTCCTGGTTACCTTAGTCAGCCAGGACCTTCCTGACTGGCCCAGGTTAAGAACTCCAACCAAGAACACTATAGTTAACAAGGACCAGAGATAGTAAGAACTGCAGATGCTGGAGTCAGAGATAATACAGTGTGAGCTAGATGAACACAGCAGGTCAGACAGCATCAGAGGAGCAGGAAAGCTAACATTTTGGGTTGGAACCCTTCTTCGGAAAAACAAAACCATGTTAGTTAACAAGGTTCACCTGGTTCCAATCACTACAACCCCGTCATTTAAGATACAAGACTAGTCATTCCGATAGTTCTGAGATTAGATACACTACAACAATAGTACCAACATTATCTGGATTTAACAAAAAAGTTGAGCTAGGACAAGCTATTCTGTTTAGTGGCCTGGTCTCTCAAAATCAAGTGTATTAATTGTGCTATTCAATACCAGGAAGTAAGAGAACCATCGGTGTCATCTTTCTTTCCATCGAGACCATGGTAGTGTCTTGAACTGCACCCCTTTGAACCCGTAGGTGACATATTTTTGATAGTAATGGACTACTACTTCAGATGACTAGAAGTCAGACATCTGCTGGGTCACACAATTGGAGCATTGATTACATTGCTGAAGGATATCTTGGCAACACATGGATTTCCAGAGATTGTAACCTGAAACAGTGGATGGCAACTTGTTGATAATTACTTTAAAGAATACACAATATCACACAGGTTTACCCATATTTTGAGCTGAGGAAGACACCCTCAAGCCAACAGTAAAGCTGAAAGAGTAGTGCATAGAGTGAAGAAGAAGGATGACATTCAACTTGCACTTCTGAGCTATCGCTCCAACCCACTACATTTGTACTCAAGGGGAAAAGATTGAAAACTCCACTCCCAATTCTCACACACAAACTTATGCCACTTGTACAAGATGAATACCTGGTAAAAAAAAAGAGAGAAAAAGGGTAATTGTTATTCCAGTCAGCTTTGAAACCATAACAAATGTCACAAAGCCCATAGCATATCAGACTCCAAACCAGGATAGCCAGTTTGGATTTTCATCCAAGCTGTTCTGGAGATGTGGTGTACCAAACCCCATATCCATGTCCTATCTCATCCAAACTGAAAACGGTACAGTATGATGGAACATATGCAAACTAATTTCCTCATAAAAGTACCTTTCTACAAAGTTGAAGTACAGATGCTGGACGAAAACTTATCAGACTCTGAGCAACACCAGCTATAGTGGGATACCTGCTAGTATCAGCTGAGGTGTTCAGCCAGCCACATCTCAATGTTAATATTATTTCATCCGTCTCTTATCCGCGTTTGTCAAGCAATGTGATGAGATTCTCACTAGGCAGATGTGAGTAGTCAATTGATGCTATTATTGCTTGTTAAAAGCCTTGCTAGCAGTCCAACTTACTTGAGTTGCAATCTTACCAAAATCAGCACACAAAGTAGCTGTTAGGAGAACACGATAAGGAAATAAGAGTTGGTTCTTGCAAGGTTCAGCTAGTGCTTACTCTAAAGGATCTCTATGTTGGACACTGGACACCTACATCTCAGAAATACTCGATGGGCACCAGACACACATGGCCCACATCCACTGACATCAGCATCTGACATATGCCAGCCTCTATGAAACCTTAAAGCACATCACAGATACATTGGTCAAAACAAGGAATGTTTCTGCCAGCTCCATTTCTGCCACCTCTAGCAATATACCACCATATTCCCCTCCCCTCCCTTGTCTACCTTCCGCAAGGACCATTCCCTCTGGGACACCCTGGTCTACACTTCCTTCACTGCCAACACCTCCCCACAGGCTTATGGCACCTTCCCCTGTAACCAGCAAAGATGCACACCTATGAATTTACCTCCTCCCTCCCCAGTATTCAAGGGCCCAAACATACCCTACAGATGAAGCAACACTTCACCTGCACTTCCCAGAATCTAATCTCATTCACTGCTCACATTGTGGTCTCCTCTACATTGGGGAAATGAAGCATAGACTTGGTGACCTTCGCGGACCATCTGCCTTCTGCTCGCAAAAAAGACCCTGAACTACCTGTTGCCTGCCACTTCAATGCACCACCTTGCTCCCTGGCCAACACCTCTGTCTCCGGCTTGCTACAGTGGAGCCCAGCGGAGGCTGGAGGAACAACACCTCATTTTCTGCTTGGAGATCTTACAGCCCTCCGGACTCAATGTTGAGTTCAATAATTTTCAATAATAAACTCTCCCATGTCCCAGCCCCCTACCCCACACACCAGGGCTTGTTATCACATAGCCTGCCACTACACACTCCCTGTTGTTAGACACTAACAGTCCCCATTAACAACTATTCACTCTCTCAGCCTGATCGTTAGCAATGCTGCTTGTCCTGCAGTGTTCACCCAGCTTCACACTTTATTACCTTTGTCTGTCCAACTGTCTTTCTCTCTCTTTGGGCTCTATCCTATCGTTTACTCCCTACCTCAACCACTTCCCTATTTTCTGCATATAAACTGATGCTTTCCCAGTCACCATCAGTTCTGAGAAGGGTCACCGGACCCAAAACGTTGACTCTGTTTTCTCCTCCACAGATGCTGCCAGACCTGCTGAGCTTTTCCAGCAGCTTTGTTTTTGTTATCCCAGGTATATTGTCTGGCTTGGCAATTATCATTGCAACACTGCAGCAAAGACACTATGCACTCATTCTGCACTCAGGGAAAGGCACCCAGCTCTTGAATTGCACTAGGCTGTGTTTCCTGGCTTTCTGCTTGCTTTCATGTTCTCACTCACTCTGAGACTACCTGGATGCTCACAACGTTCCTGCTCTGCATTGCCTTGCCTTTTTGCACTTCACCCACTCAGCCAGAGATATCTGACTCATAGTAGTTCTGTTTTGTCTTGCCATTTAGCATAGACACAAAACAAGAAGTTTGCCACAGTTGTCAGCAAACTTCAGTCCAGCCAAGGAAGATGGCTTCAACTCAGAGTTTCCCAACTCAAGAAGTCAAATGCAGCCTGATACCAGTCCAAGCCCTAAACGGGGCAGTCAGTCAGGATTGTCCACTCGCGAGGAGTGAGCAGCTGTATAGTGGGCAGCATGCCACCTGATTTGACTCGTTCTGCCTTATTGGGGGTTGTTTTCCTCTCGGAATAAGACGGGCATTAATCATGGAAGATGAAAGTGGGCAACACAGTTATTATGTTGGTGCAGATAGAAAGGTGTCCCAACTCGTGAGTAGGCAGCAGAGGGGCATGCAGGGAAATAGAGACATAATATAAATGGATAAAATCAGAGACTTTGGGGAGGGGATTTTCGTACAAAGTCTGTGTGAAACACTTATGAGACACATTATAATTCTTCACACGAGGCAATACAATATCACACAATCTCGCTCTCTCTTGCAGCACTGTGGCAAGATAAAGCTCCGGTGAGATGTTTCTTCAGTAAAGTTAATGTTTTCTTTATCTCTGCAGACCCTGTAAATATTTTTACGCAGCATAAAAAATGAAGAACATTTTGACAGTGAAGACTCATGTTTTCAATTATTCTCCTTGTTGCTCAAGTGTCATTTGGTTATTATTCTGAGAGTTTACTGATAAAACCGAATGCAATTGTAGCTCTTATGTGAAATACTTGAATTGTATATTATCTTACACCCAGGAGAAAGTCTTCTACTTTGTCTGTAACAATGAAAAGAGTTTTTTTTGGTTTAATTGGTTTTCACATCAATCATTGCACATCCCAAAACACTTCGTACTGAATTACCTATTCTTGAAATATAGTTAATGCAATGCGACCAGCGGTTTCAATATTTTTTTAAGTCAATTCAGCGCTAAGCTGCTTGAATTTACTTCCCCCTTTCAGTCAGATCTACTTTTTTTAAAAAAATGACCATCATTTTTTGAGAGCAGGATCTGATTAGCAGAGCAGCGATTATAATAGCACCAGGTATTTGGATAAGGCAGAACCTCTCCTTCGATCACATGTAGGATATGTGGAGGCTTTCTTTGTTTTTTTTTATTTTATGTATGAAGAACAATGACAAGTTCTACTGTATGAGCAGGTCTCCAGCTCCAAGTTTATTGCTGAGGGATTTCTTCTTCTCATGTTATCTTTCCTTGAAGCTGCAAGATCTATTGAATGCAACCCATTGGGGCATACAATTAAGACAGCCAATAGTTTGGTTTTGGTGATCAAAATAACTGCTTCCTCAGATCCTCTAATAATGGGTTCCCTCCTTCTTGTTCTTGCTACTCTTCCAGAGACAGTCTCTGATTGGAGGATCAACAAACGCAGGGGTAGTAGAGCCCTGTGATTCGAGGAGCTGAGGCAGTCATTGCAGCTTTTCCTCTGGCCACCATCTGCACTGAACAATTTGTGACAGTACTTCTGGAATGTCAAGGGGAAGGAACAGTAAATGAAAGAGCAGGAGGGAGTCTCCAACAGTAACAGGGGTGGAACAGGCCTGGAAGAAATATAACTTGGCTTCCCACAAAGCTGGAATGTGCTGGTTGTCTGTGTCCACAGCATGATCTGCTCCCAGGGAACTGGAACTTCGCTTCTTGTGTTTTCCTGAGCAAGGTGAATGAGTGCTGTCTGTCTCTGCCTGGGGATGGAGGAGGGAGCCTCGGCAGCAGCAGGTTGATGGGAGTCTCCCGTCTCCACTTATTTTCCCCTTCCTTTTTTTTCACCATCCTTCTTTCATTTTCTTCAATAGGTCTCCACAAAGAGATAATGCAAGCTGCAGCATGAGGACATGTTTTCTTTTGAACAGATCGGGCAATAAAAATATGTAAAGCACAACCTGAAAGGTTTGCTTGCAATCTGCATTGTAAGTATTGACTTTTTTCCCCAAAAATGAATTTACTGTCACTGTGTGCATATGGCTCAATGTGCAGAACATGTTAATGAGGGCTGAGGCAGTCACCAAGATCAATGGTATCATCTGCACAATGTTATAAATAAGTAATGTGATAATTTCCTGTCAAATTAACAATATTGCATGATGCTGTTAAAATAAAATTTGTGCTCTGTGGATTGTTTAGTAATCAGTGTGATCACCTATACGGTGTATGCAAACTACTGCTAAATTAGTGTATCATTGCTGCTCTTATGATTAATGACCAATGATGCATATATAGGACAATATTTGTAACTAGATGCTAACAATGGGCACTATCAATTGACGATGACTTCTCTGTGGTTGGTGAATTAAGAAAGGGAAAAAGTGACATTCTTGCTTGACAGGGATAGGGTGACTAGAGACAAAGGGTACACAAAGGCAAATGATTTCTCTCCTTGATCCTGCTCGTCCCAGCTTAAATATCACATACACTTTGGCATCAAGGAGTCCCAGCAAAAGTAGATTCAATTCAAATCAGGAGAAAGCTTCTAGTTGAGGTCTTACCTCGCACAAAGAAAGATGAGGTGGTTGTTGAAGGAAATCAAACATCACTGCAGGGAGGTCTTCACGGCAAATAATTTTTCAATCAACCAGCTCAGACATGTTGTCATACTACTCTGGACCAGGTGGGACTTGAACTTGGCTCTGAGGCATGGATACTACTATCGCACCATAAGAGCCTTGAGTTCCTCTGTTTCATGTGTGCTACCAATCTTTTACATTATGAGCTCATACCTTGTGTAGTGTCTTCGTGCAGATGTTGTTGGCAACTTCTTGTCAATCATTTCCAGTCACAGGTGACTATGGTGTCAAAACTGTATCTTGTTAGACTTCTGAGCGTTTTAAAACTGTGGACTGAAATGTGAAAAACAAATCACTGTTTTGAAACCCAGGGAAATGCAAGAATGGCTGCCTGTTTTGAGAGTAAGGAATCTAAAACCTTCTGTTTGTGAAGATGTGAGCTCCAGCAATATGTTGAAGAATGGGAGCCAAGGGATTGTTTACAAGTGAAGCTGAACTGGTTTATAAAGGAGGACCAATCATCAATGTCAAAGATCCTCTGCCTGCTAACAACAAGGTGATTGACTATCAGTTAGCTGAACAGCTTGGTAGACAAGCAGGTGTTACCTTTCTCAATACCCGAAATGTTGACTGCTCGTTTCATCCATGTGTTGCCTGGCCTGCTGTGTTCTTCCAGTCTCCTGTTTGTCTACCTTGAATTCCAGGCATCTGCAGGTTTTTTTGTCTCTAGCTGAACAGCTTGCCTGTGAATTAGACAATGAGAAACTTTGTCAAACCAGAAAAGAAACTAACAAATCTTCATGAGACAAAATCTTTCTCTCAGTTCTCTGCAGTGAGCCACTTTAAACCAGAAGAAAACTAGCTTTTATTTCTTTCAGCGGTTAATGCAAGTTATGACTTTGAATTGGATAAGATAGAAACCTTAAATACATGAACCTGCTACCCTGAAGCCCCTTGCAAGCCAGTGGAAGCATTTAGAACAAGGAAAAAGAAAGGTCAGGAAGCAACCTTTGGATCAGCACAAACCAAGTGATCAAATTTTATAAACAAAGACTACAGAACTTTTTTTTCAGTTTTTCCTCTGCCCAGGTGTTTCTTTTTTATCCCCATTTATGTCTATAGGTTTGTGTGTGTGCGTAACAGGGTGCTTATAAAGGGTTAGAGTTTTAATTTGTTCAATTAAATTAACTTACTTAATTTAGTTTAGTTGCTTACCTGTAGCTAGAATCTAATGACATGCAATAAATAATGATTTCTTGTTAAGTATAGAAGTTTGATCTGTACTTTGTATCAACCTAGGTCTGAAAATCAGGCATTGCGGTGATTTTGTATTTCTTTTAAAAATGTTTAACATTTGTGATGATGCTGGGAATAGCCAGGCTCAATTTCCAACACATTACCCCAGTGAATCATGACAATGGATATTGCATCTGAAAACATTTGGCCTCCTACATGAAGTGCCTCTCATGTCACTGTGCTGGATATATCTCAGCTCCACCATCAAACCCCACTGTTACGACCTCCTCAAAGTGAAACTTTGAACTAAATTCTTGTTGAAAAGCATATGGATTACATTGGAAACATTAAAACACTGGGAAAGCTAGCTGAACACACGTATCTACATATCTGTAATGGTGCGGAAACTGCAGTATCAACAATCACAGGTTGTATCTTTCACAAAATAAAACCATATAATTTAAAATATATGTGGTATTCTGCTTAGCTAAAGGTAAACCTAAGATCGCATTGAATGTAATGAGGATAATTGATCAGTGAACATTTCCATTACTATGAAATTCTGGAGTGTCACTTCATGATGCACAATTGAAGAGAACAGCAGAAGGTGCATTCAGTGACATCATTCAGTAAAGATTTTTCAGACGGCTGTGTTTCATGTGTTGGCACCAGATGATGAACCCATGCTGTGGTGATAAAACCTATGTTTGCACGAGTGACTTCAGGCAGAAACTTTGACTTCTTGCTCTTCCTGTGTGATACTTAGTCACAGAATGGATTTGTGTAAAATAGCTAAACGTCCTTCATTTAGCAATGCTGCAAATATTCACATCACTATTTATAGTTACTTAACATGTGTTTGATAATTTAGGACGGTTTAGAGTTCACTTCATTTCATGTTTCAAATGAGGGACATCAATCAATATACAAGCCTACTTAGGTACAAATGTGTTACAAACAGGAATAGGCCATTCAGCCCCTTAAGCCTACACCACAATTCAATAAGGTCATGATTGTGGACTCAACTTCACCTTCCTGTCTATCCCCAATTGCCTTTGTTTCCTTTGCTAGTCAAGAATCAATCTGTCTCTGCCTTCAAAATACTCTATCACATTGCCTCCATTGTTCATTGTTGAAGAGAATTCCATAGACTCACAGCTGAGAAGAAAATTCTGTCTGTTTCCATCTTGAATGGGGGAACCATTTAATTTTAGCCTGTGTCCTATAGTTCTAGTCTGCCCCAAAAAGGGAAACATCCTTTTAGTATGCCCGCTGTCAGGCCCTCTCAGGATCTTGTATGTCTGAACAAATAACAGGGAAGGAAAGGTCCATTACCTGATATTCTCATCCATCATCTTATTCCTCCTCATATGCCAAATTGAGTTCAGCGAGGAAAATAAACATGCAGAAAGCACTTAGGCAAGCACATATACTGCAGAATCCTTAAGAAAATGAAGAAAAATATAATTGGCATGACTTACATTGTAATTAGAAGCACTGAAGATTTTAAGTGAGACTGTCAATATCTGAAAGAGCTAACAAGACAGGTTTAATTATTTGATCGATCAGATATCAATGAATTGGTAAGGAATAAACAGAATGGAGCCGAGCTTAACTCAGCAGCACTGAAATTGCTGTGGTTGAGCCAGGATAGAGTGTCGTACTCAAGTATGTTTGTGAAAATTTCAGGAAGAATCATTGAAAGACCATTGTTTAGGCAATAATATAGCTAGAAAAATTTAGCTGAGCAAAAATCATGCAGTCTCTGTTCGTCGAATTTGATAATTGAGAATTTTTAAACAGCCTCTGTGGCATATTCAAGAAATAAAAAAGTATTTCCCTCTCTCTCTCTATTGTCTCTCCATGTCCTGTTGTGCACTGGCAAAGCTTCATATGACATGGAATTCCAGCTCACATCTTACCCCTTGTTGTCTGTAGGTGCTGTCTTTAGTCTTCAGGAAGACAACAGAAAAAGGACTTAGTTTGTAAAACAGAATTGTGAGGGAAAATGTAAAACTGATGTCTGAAGTCATCAGCCTCATTCTACTGAGGTGCACAAATGTGGAATTCAAGAACCTTTTGCTAGCAACATACATGGTGCTTATTTATCACGGCTAATGGGCCATTAAACAGTGATCTTTGCATACAGCAATCCCAGTGTCACTGCTCTCAGATCACACTTTACATCAAAGTATAAAGTAAGAATAATTCACAGATATGATAATTAATCATTCACTGCAAGAAATGGGTGACTGTTGTGATTTTGTTAGCAAGCCCAATGTGCAGATGTCTCAGAGGAAATTTTGTTTTGAGTTGCAAGATCTACGTTTTAACTTTGGATGCATCATCAGTGGAATAGTATTATTGTTCATAGTTTGATCAGTCTAGCTTCATGGGATCATTGATGTATCAGATAAAGCTCAAAGAAGTTTAAGAGAAAGCATGAGCCTCAGTTTTGTGATGTTGACAAAAATATGGCTGCATCAAACCACTAGTTCATTGAACTATGACCAAACCTTCACTAACTTTTGACAGGCTAGCCACTCTTCTTAATTTCAATACGTTCTCTGAATAAAAAGGCATATGAGGAGAGATCAGCATCAGGATAAACTGGGAGGTGTGCAGTTAGATCTCAACTTAGCTCGGCATAGGCTCTTAAGGAGTTACGCTTTACTATTATTTGAAAGAATGCTGGTTATTGCAAAGGGGAATATATAAGTGCTTGGTCATACAACTGCTTACTGAAAACAAAATGCAGGTAAGGAGGACTGTAGGGAGAGCCACCCTTTTTAATGGTGGCATTTTGGAGGTGCTACTGTAGAATTTGCAGCAAAAAGAAGTGTACTTGTACATGGTAAAGTGAAACTGAACATCCCTGAGTCCATTGAGTCTTCCAGGTCCATAGGATATGGAATTAGGCAAACAGCAAGAGCTTCAGTAGCAGTAGGAGTGACGATAAAAAGTGCATGGACCTTGCCACACATTGTTTCTCCAGGTGTGCATAATTCATATAAAACAAATGAAGCATGCAATCTGCAACACTCTCAAGAAGGTATCAGGTGAAATATGGAGACAACCTTTACACACACATGGTTATTGCAGAAAAGGTGCGCAAATCACAGCAGGAAATTCTGATAAAAAAGCTGTCAAAGATTTAATTCTTTACACTAGAACTGCAAATAGAGCCATCAGGTACAGTGACAGGTGATAAGTAATTAAAGCTGCGATACATAAATGTTGATAGGTGTGTTCTACCACCAGGACTGGTGCCAGGAGAGATATGCATGTTGCACTGGAAAGTATTGACAGGGCAGCTCACAATGACATGCTTTTGCCAATTTCAAATATCTGAATCTCTTAAAGAGACCTACGTTCTTTAGATTGCTAGGGAATATTTCAATAATAAACATTTGTCGGGAATTACGACTATGGAGAAAGTTTTCAGAGAAGTTCTGTCACTTTTCTTGTTCTCAATGTGACTCTTAATAAAGCTGTCACTAAGTAACAGAGGCGTACAACACATAGCTCTATCTGAACACAATAGAGTGTTCAGGAATTGTACTGGTCCAAGCATCCCATCTCAAAAATTTTGGAACATACTTTGCCATCCTTTGTCTCCAGATGAGCTAACATCATCAAGTGACAGCCAGGGCCTGAACAGTACATAGCAGATAACAGTATACACTTCACTTTGTGTACAAGCATCAGTCAGGCACCTGAGCATTCCTCATACAGGCTACCTAGTTAGGTCAGTCAGAGGGATGGACCATGATCAGTCCGTCAGCTCCATCCACACAATCTAAGGAGAAAGAAGAATGTGTGGGATCAAAGGGGTGTGCTGCTGTGGGAAAGAGACCTAGTCATCTCTTCTTGGGCTGCTGTCTTGGAAATGGGGCATGAAAGTTGTGAATGGGGACTACAGTGTTTGAGAGGGGGGATATGTTTAGTGGAAGGAGGGTCAGGCAGGAAGGGGCATTTGTCCTGGCTTCAAGAGTGGGACCAGTATATGACCAGACTTGACATGGCCACCTCATGTGAGGGCGAAGGTTGGCAGGTGCAGGCTCATGTAGACAAGTTGTGGCGGGACCTGTGGTGGTATAGAGGCAAGGCAAACCTGGAAAGGGATCTCAATGTTCAGGGCCTCACCGACACGTAGATGCAAAGGCTAGAAATGTTCCTTTGTGCTGGATACCGGAAGTTCAAAAGGAAAAGAAAATAGGTGTGAGCACGCCTAGAATGCGCAGGGTAAATGATTTGACCTATTCAGGATCCACTGCTGTGAAGCCTTTTAAGGGGAAAAGCATTTCACATATATCCATGTACTCTATGGAATACAGACCTATGGGGTTCCTAATTTCCAATCCTATAATGCTTTAGCCCCTCGTGTGCTCTGTACCTCTCTGCCCCAGATATCACTGAACAACTTAATGACACCAGCACTTTTGGACACAAAGGCAGGAGAAAGAATAGAGATGTTTCAGAATGAGTGCCAGTAGCATCAACAGGATACATTGCTGATGTTCACTTTCGTTCCTCTTGCTTCGAAATGTTACAGCAGGCTGTCAACATCGTCATTGATCCATGATACATTCAGTATGGACAGAAAGTTAGACATCATGCTGGCACAATTACATCCAGTGCTACATAGAGACTCAAACAGATATAGTGTCAAAACAATCAATTTTCTACCAGTGTGAAACTTCATATACATTGCAATGTCATCTATGCCACCAAAGTGCCCTTGATAGGTTTTCATCTTTCTCTCCTTCCCTCTACACCTTAGTGTACTTCTTTGTTCAAATGAAACCTGCCAGAGGCAAGCAGACTTTCCTCAGCTTCAACTTCCAAGAGTTGTAAAGAGACAAGAAGGGTGGAGGACCACCTCTGGAGTGCCCTGAGAGCAAACTTTAGAGAGGTACTTTTCTGATTCATCTCCTGGATGGCTAATAAACTCTGAAGAAGACTCCTGCCACATTCAAAATGTTAACTCTGTTTTCTCTCTTCACTGATGTTACCAGACCTATGGAGTTTCTCCAGCATTCTGTGTTCATTTCAAACATCCGGAATATTTTGCCTTTATTGAAGATGTGTCCTTTTCTTCATGAATATCCTCCTGATCAATTTTAATGGGTCTCCAATATCATAATCGTGAACCAATGCAAATGGAATAAACCAAGTAGATTCACATCGAGCGGCAAATAGTAAGAAATCTGATGCTTTGTCCGGATCCTGTGGATATTTGTGTCAGTATGTCTTCATCTGGGTTTTGAGAATCTGATGGTACCTCTCCAAATCTGCCTGTGTTAGTGGACAAAATGTAGTTGGCTTCAATTGTTTTAAGCCTGTTCTCAAGAAAAGAATTTCTTCATGGTAACTTGAGCCAGTGTCGGAACTGAGCCCATGCTGCTGGTATCACAAACTGACCATTCAGCCAACAGAGCTAACCAACCCCCAATGTTTCTGCCATAGCTCTACATATAACTCACTTTAAAGAAATAGAGTCTGGGAATGGGTTATCACATCCATAATTGTAAGGATATACTATGATAACCTGCTTTTGTTTTTGGTAGTGGCCCTAGACACGATATCAGGACTCAACTGAAAGCTACTTTAAAACTGGAATGGGTATAAAAGGCGGTAGCTTAATTACATGTTGAGGTTTTCCCACTGTCTGACATGTATGACATATTTTCCACAACTGCATTGCATCTTTATGAAATCTTGGCCATGTGAAACATTTGTTTATCAATGCCTGACACTTCTGTATTTCTAGATGCTCCGTCATAACAATTTCATGTGCCACTCACAATATCTCCTCACAATTTCTGGATGGTATCACTGTTTGACGAACAAATCTCCATCTTTCATCACAAGGCTGTGAGGATATCTCAACTCACATGTCAGAACTCTATTTCTAACATAATAACATTCCAGAACTCCTTTAGCTTCACTTTCAGTGTGACCTGTCTGTGCTAACTTAGTTCATTCTGGGTTTGCTTCTTGAGCCTCAATTAAAGAAAACACTCCCAGCAGCTTTGGGTGGCAGGGTGGCACAGTGGTTAGCACTGCTGCCACACAGTGCTAAGGACCTGGTTTGATACTGTACTGTTTGACTGTCTGTATGAAGTTTGCACATTCTCCCTGTATCTGCATGAGTGTCGGCCAGGGAGCTCCCAGCTATCCATTCTTCACCTTTCCCACTTTCAGTCTTTTATTTTTATCTCCCTTTCTAAATTTATGAGAATGTGGTAGAGTATGAGAGAGGTAGGGTATGCAGGGTAGTTTGATCTTAGGTCGGATAAAAGTTGGCACAACATTGTAGGCCGAAGGGCCTGTACTGTTCTGTGTTCTATGTTCAAAAAGTTTAATTTTATGGATTAGCTCATAATTGTCAGCCATTATTGCTGCCTGTCCAGCAGTTGCAACACTTTGGTTCTCAACATGGATTCTTATTATGAAGGTAATGTGTTTTTAAATGCTTTTAAGAGCTCATACATAGTTTGGGGGTCTAATGCTCATATCCACTGGTCAGAATTACTTGTTTAACCCTTTCAAATTCAATGCATTTTAGCAATGCTACTTCTTTAATATCCAGAACCTTTGCCTATAGGTCCCAGGTACTAATTTGCATGCAGACAATACAGTCTTTTCACAGCATCATAATTATGAGAAATTTTCTGAGCATAATTTCCTGTGCTTTACCTGAAAACTTGCTCTGCATGAGCAGTAGTCTCGTCTTCTTTTGTCTGATCCATTTTGCTAAGCATTTTCTCAAAAGCACATGAAGAATGCATTGAGAGATAATGGGAACTGCAGATGCTGGAGAATCCAAGATAATAAAGTGTGAAGCTGGATGAACACAGCAGGCCAAGCAGCATCTTAGGAGCACAAAAGCTGACATTTCGGGCCTAGACCCTTCATCAGAAAGGGGGATGGGGAGAGGGTTCTGGAATAAATAGGGAGAGAGGGGGAGGCGGACCGAAGATGGAGAGAAAAGAAGATAGGTTGAGAGGAGAGTATAGGTGGGGAGGTAGGGAGGGGATAGGTCAGTCCAGGGAAGACGGACAGGTCAAAGAGGTGGGATGAGGTTAGTAGGTGCGGCTTGAGGTGGGAGGAAGGGATGGGTGAGAGGAAGAACAGGGTAGGGAGGCAGAGACAGGCTGGGCTGGTTGTGCGATACAGTGGGGGGAGGGGATGAACTGGGCTGGTTTTGGGATGCGGTGGAGGAAGGGGAGAATTTGAAGCTGGTGAAGTCCACATTGATACCATTGGGCTGCAGGGTTCCCAAGCGGAATATGAGTTGCTGTTCCTGCAACCTTCGGGTGGCATCCTTGTGGCACTGCAGGAGGCCCATTACGGACATGTCATCGAAAAAATGGGAGGGGGAGTTAAAATGGTTCGCGACTGGGAGGTGTAGTTGTTTATTGCGAACCGAGCGGAGGTGTTCTGCGACACGGTCCCCAAGCCTCCGCTTGGATTCCCCAATGTAGAGGAAGCCACACCGGGTACAATGGATACAGTATACCACATTGGCAGATGTGCAAGTGAACATCTGCTTTATGTGGAAAGTCATCTTGAGGCCTGGGATAGGGGTGAGGGAGGAGGTGTGGGGGCAAGTGTAGCACTTCCTGCGGTTGCAGGGGAAGGTGCTGGGTATGGTGGGGTTGGAGGGGAGTGTGGAGCAAACAAGGGAGTCATGGAGAGAGTGGTCTCTCCGGAAGGCAGACAAGGGTGGGGATGGAAAAATGTCTTGGGTGGTGGGGTTGGATTGTAGATGGCGGAAGTGTCGGAGGATGATGCGTTGTATCTGGAAGTTGGTGGGGTGGTATGTGAGAATGAGGGGGATCGTCTTTGGGGGGTTGTGGTGGGGGCGGGGTGTGAGGGATGTATTGCGGGAAATGCGGGAGACGCGGTCAAGGGTGTTCTCGACCACTGCGGGGGGAAAGTTGCAGTCCTTGAAGAACATCTGGGATATGTGCGCGAGTGGAATGCCTCATCCTGGGAGCAGATGCAGTGGAGGCGGAGGAATTCGGAATAGGGGATAGAATTTTTGCAGGAGGGTGGGTGGGAGGAGGTGAAAAGCCCACCGACTCCTACAGCTACCTAGAATACACCTCCTCCCATCGTCGCTGCCTCACCAGCCCTGCTCTCACTGCCCACTGTCACTGCCTCACCGGCCCCGCTCTCACTGCCCACTGTCACTGTCTCACCCTTTTACCCTAAAGCCAAGGTCAACCTATAACCTCCACCCCTACCTTATACTATCATCCATATGCCTATCTAATAGCTGCTTAAATGCCCTGAATGATGCCGACTCCACTACCCTCTCCCGCAATTTGTTCCATGCCCCTACCACTCTCTGAGTAAAGAACATACCTCTGACGTCTCCCTTATATCTACCTCCACTAACTTTAAAACGATGCCCCCTCATAATAGTTATCTCCACCCTGGGAAAAAAGTCTCTGGCTGTCCAATCTATCTATACCTCTGATCATTTTATACTCCTCTATCAAGTCACTTCTTGTCCTTCGTCATTCCAAAGAGGAAAGTCCTAGCTCTCTCAACCTTTCCTCGTAAGACCTTCCCTCCATTCCAGGCAACATCCTGGTAAATCTCCTCTGCAACTTTTCCACCGCTTCCACTTCTGTAATGAGGTGACCAGAACTAGAGGCAATACTCCAGAAGTGGCCGAATTATTGATCTGCCGACATCACTCTGACCCATGCTCAATCCGCCGTCGCTGTAGTACACAGCCAGCATGTTCAGCTCCCACCACATAGTTCCCAGTCGCAACCCGACTCCTTGGTTGGTAGTTAAAAGGGTGGGGTTGGGCAGGGGGGATAGAATTACTGCAGAACCAAGAGAGAAGAAGAGAAAAACAAAGGAAATGGAAAGGGAACTGGCAAGAAGAGTGGACCTCCAAATGGAGTTACTTACCCTGCCACCATTTTGCAATTCTAATTCTAGTCTCACTTCTGTTCTTTTCATTTTCATCTTCTGTCTGCCATACCTTTTTCTGATCTTTTCTTGTCTCTCTTCTGCCATGTTCATTCATATTTTTCTTAAGTTCAAGGTGCTTTAATGTTAACTGAGTATTACCAAATGCCAAAGTTTCGGTACCTGAAGTAGCTGGTTTCTCATATATTTTGTTGAAACCCACCATGCTAGTATCTTAAATATATCTGCCCTCCTAGTTTTGTCAAGCAATGTTACCTTCAGTTTACCCATCAATTCAATCAACCTGGGTTTTGAAAGTTCTCTTCAGGGACAACTCTGTCATTTGCAGAAAGTCCTTTGCTGTGTGCAGTGCTATGTCTTACAGGCGATACAGAACATGATGCTTTCCTTCAGCTGCGCTATTTACCAACACTGTACCCCATCCTCATTGCCTATCTATCAAAATAATTCCAAATAAGCCCCCAAAAATTGTAAAGCCTCATTGGCGTAGTGCAGAGGAAATCAAGCCTAGCTATTCTTGAAGTCATTACAAAAGTTAAAGATTTAACAAAAGTATGCAAATTATCCCAAATTATCATTCTTTTTAGACTCAGGTTCAATGAATGCATGGTCCAGGTTTCTGCCCTGAATCAAAAATACTATTCTTTGCGAACAAAGAGATTTAAGGTTCAAGTAAACCGGGCGGCACAGTGGCTCAGTGGTTAGCACCGCAGCCTCACAGCGCCAGGGACCCGGGTTTGATTCCAGCCTCGGGCAGCTGTCTGTGTGGAGTTTGCACATTCTCCCCGTGTCTGCGAGGGTTTCCTCCAGGTGCTCCAGTTTCCCCCCACAGCCTAAAGACGCGCAGGCTAGGTGGATTGGCCATGCCAAATTGCCAGTAGTGTTCAGGGGTGTGTGGGCTATAGGGGGATGGGTCTGGGTGGGATGCTTCAAGGGGCAGTGTGGACTTGTTGGGCTGAAGGACCTTTTTCCACACTGTAGGGAATCTAATCTAACCTAAACAATCATGAGCCATCGAGTATACTCAACTGATTAAAACTCTAACTCAGTTTAAACCAACCCCCCTAAACAAACGTACAAAATAGACACACATAGACAAAAAAAATTGCTGCAATGGGTGCAAGGAAAACCTGGGAAGGCAGTGTTGGCCGTCCCTCTGCATCTTTGAGACAGGAATGAGCTGGGGGCAACAACAGAGCAGCCATCTTCCCTTTTTCCAATATGTTCTGATTCTGTCCATCACCAACAAGGACAGATTCAGAATGCTAGTGCTCCTCTAGGTACACAGCAGCCCTTTAAACATAATGCAGGTTCCAGACATCCTGGTCTTTTGGCATATATCTGCTGAGTGGTGCGTTATTTCAGGATATATCTGTGGTAAGATGGAGCTAGAATGAGATGTTTGGGAAGCCAAAGGGACAGGGCCTATAGTTAATGAGGTGAGTTTGGTGAGATTTGATGTGAAATCTTGATAGGCCTTGTGGTGAGACACTCGCCAAAACAAAAACTCAGCCTAATTCACAATTAGCCAAAAATATCTTTAGATACAGCCTCAGATTTCCTGATCCTTAAATAAATGGAGCTGGCTAATAGAGGAAATGTAGCATATTTTATTATTTTCTGTTGTGACAAAAAATTTTGAAATTGATTAAAGTTGACATAACCCTGCTCCATCCACATGTTATACGTGAAATTAATTAACCTAATGGCATTTCTTTACCAGGGTATTGAAATAACTGCACAGGGGCTGGTATCCCATCTCCAAGTCATTCTGTATTTACAGGTGCACAGTACACTGGCCAGCCAGCTCGTAGTCAGTCCCCTGAGCTGAGAAGATTTTAAATCCCCTGGTAATGTATTTTTTTTTCCTCTCTCTCAGAACTAATCTTCTGGTTATTTACTCTTTTTCAGGTGTACAAGTAACTTCATTAATATGCCACCACCAGGTAAGCCGAATCCGTTGTTTATATGGGTCAGTCAGAGCTTCCTGATTGGCCCAGGATAACAACCTCAATCAAGGACCTCATAGTCAACAAGATCCACCTGGTCCCAATCACTTCATCCCTACCCCCTAATAATGGAGATGTAGACCTGGTCTTTCTCTTGTAGATTTATCTACAATGTTTGTGCCCCAGATCTGGTTTATCTGATTTGGACTCTGTCATGGGTGGCATGTAATAGACCATAGCCTCTATCTTTCATTCGGAGCTTCTTGGGAGGGTTTCCTTGTCTTCTTCTGGCATCAGTGGTATCAGGCTACCTCCATCTCAGGGCTCCAAATTTTCCAAATGGAAGGGGACAACCCATGGATTCTGCCAGGCCTTCTGTTTGTTCTGAGGAGCCAGGTATGTTTTGCTCCTGCCTGGTTTGCAAGGTAGTATTTTTCAGGTGATCCATGTGTTTATTCAGGACTGTATCACCTACCCGAACTTCATAAGGGACAGGACCTGGCCTTATGTCTACCTCACCTTGCACCCGTACAGGGCCATTCCCGTACTTCCGGCACCAAAGTTCATCCCCTGTATTAAATTGTCTCTCTTGCTTAGGGGAGGTCACATTGGCATTCCTGCTGCTGTTTCACGCCCCCCCCCCCCCCCCGCCCCCCAAAAAAAGAAGCAGGTCTGGAAATATCAGGTTTAACCTGGCTGGGAATCTTTTCCCATCAGCAACTCTGCTGAAGCTATCCCTGTTGTTGGGTGAGGCATAGTTCTATATGAACAGCAATTGGGACAGTTTGGTACCAGTTGACACAGTAGGCTGCTTCTTTAAGTTAAGCTCTTTCTGCTAGACCTTTAGACAATGGGTGGTATGGAGCTGTCCTTATATGCTGAATACCATTTAACTTCAGGAAGTATTCAAATTCCCTGCTGGTAAATGACGTTTCATTGTCCATGACCAATATTTCTGGGAGTCAGTGTCTCACGAGCAATACACAGAGCTTCTCAATTGTCACCCCTGAGTTTGTCAAATGGACTTTATGCACATTCAACCACTTTGAATGGGCAGCAACAGTGACCCGGAACATTGAGCCCAGGAAAGGACCGGCGCATTCAACAGTAACTGAGCTCAGGGTTTACCTGGCCATTCCCATGAATACAGGGCTGCTGCTGATTTTTGTTCTTGTTGGTACTTTGGGCATTGCCCCACCAACGCAGTTATGTCGGCATCTAAACCCAGCCGTCAGACATAATTTCTTGCTATCATTTTCCTCTTGGAAACCCCTGGATCACCCAAGTAGAATTTGGCTAGTATCTGGAGGGTGACTTCTACTCAGACAATCAACCTAGGCTCCCCACAGTAAAATGCCATCCTCTATGGTGATCTGATCTCGCTGAATTCAGACAGGTTTCAGTCCTGATTATGATGGGCTTTCTGTCTCTCCTATTACTACCAGTTGTTTCAGTTTTCTTTTGTGTCCACAGTTGGATATTGTCAGCAGTGACCAGAAAAGCGTCCAGAAAGTTTAAAAGCAGAATGGACTCTTCCGGGGGGGGCACGACTGGTGGAGTATCCGCCAATGGGAGGTGGCTTAGGCCATCTGCGTTGCATTAGCCATTTGGCTTCCTGGACAGTGTTCTAACTTGCACCTGTACACGCTGACTATAATGACTCAATGCTGAATTCAACCTGAAGTTATGGGTGACATCACCTCATCTTCCTTCAGTAGCCCTAGCAGGGGTTTGTGATCTGTTAGTACAACAAATTCCTGTCTATAAAGGTACTGGTGGAATGTCCGCACACCAGAGATGACCACCAAACCTTCCTACTCTATCTGGGCATTTTTGCAATCAGCATCAGCCAAAGACCAGGAAGCATACATTACTGGAGGTTCCTCTTCATTGGGTCACTAGTAAGCCAACACTATCTGGACACAAATAGGGAGGTGTCGCATATCAGCACTACCTCTCATTTTGGATCATAGTGGACTAACACCTTAGATGATGATAGCTGCTATTTCACTTACCCAAAGAGCTACCTCTTGACTATGTGACCATTTCCAATGCTGGGTCTCTTATGAGCAAACCAGAGGCCGGGTTACATGTGAATTTTCAGTATTAATTCACTAATCCAAGGAAAGACCTCAGCTCCAGTGCAGACATGGGAGACAGGGATCCTCTGATCGCCCTCACTTTCTCTTCCAATGGCTGTAACCTGGTTTTGTCAACTCTGTAACCCAAGTAGGTGACTTGCAGTGCCTACAATTTTCCTTCTAAGCCATATGCCCACCTGGGAGAAACATTTAAGCACTATGTCCAAGTAATCCAATTGCTCTTTACTGGGCTTTCCTGTTATTAGCATATCATCCAGGGGCACCCAGATGTGGAAGTAGTCATAGAACAGGGGCAGGATTCTCTGTTTATATTGGTCAGCCAGGGTTTGCTGATTGGCCTGGGTTAACAACTCCAATCAAGGACCTCGTGGCCACCAGGTTCCACCTGGTCCCAATTAGAACAGGTATGTATCGACCTGGGAATTGTTCATCACATCAAACTCACAAAACAAAACATTTTCATTGTTATCACTCCCACATTCAGCTTCTGAATTGTTAATGTGCTGTAAAAGTAAACTATGGAACATAGAGGTTTGCTTATTGGAGAGAATGGTGATAGCCCATCCTAGTGAATTCTTGTGCAGACCCAAATGTGTAATGGTGAAACCCTGTGCAAAATGCATCCATTTATTATACGTATTATTCAGCAGCAAAACCCAATTGTCTGCACTTAACAATCCTGTTGCACCTGTCTGCCAGTATCTGAGAAGTACCTTTACTTGCGAGGACAGATAGCTTCAATGCTATGACATCAGTTGTTAAGTCATTGCTGCTAATATTTAGTCCAAGGCTGGCATAGCCAGTCACCATACTGGCTGCCTATTATTATCCTTCCCCACTCTATTTACTTCCCATTTCTTCTTGCCTTGGTTCTTGAGAAACTTTGTTAGAAAACCTTCACAAAAGACTTTCAAAGTTTCTATCCCTCCATTCTGAGCCCTCTCCTTAAACGTCGTCTTCACTCTAAATTTCAACTTCATGCAGTTGTCTATTTCCATCAATAATGCACTTATGTCTTCTCAGGCTTGTATCTAGATTTGTAAATGATATGCAACTGACTGATAATTTGAATGTTGTAGCAGTAAGCTTGGTTTCTACCATTCAACAATTTAGACTGAATCAATAGATCAGAATTGCCATATTCTTTCAAAAGTAGGCAAACAGTAAATCATGAATTAGGTTGCAAAATAATTTTAATCCTGCTCAATTTGCCTATGGAAGACAGAAAGCAACTTTGCAGAATAATTCTCAGAACCCAATAAAAGACCTTTTCTATACCTGACATTTACATGATTATTGATCAGGATATAAAATCCTCTAAAGCAAATCTAATGAATGCCTCTTTCATGGAAACGTCTTAGAATGTGTTTAAAATTCTGAGTGTTGTTTCAATTATGGCAATTTGTTCATCTTTAGCATAATCATTTGACACATTATTCCTAAAGGAAGGTGGGACAGGCCAGAATCTTACAGCCCAGTCAATCTAACCTCTGTGCTGGGGAAGCTGTTAGAAAGTTAGAAGGAACAGACTGAAAATGTTCTGAAGTGTCACTGGACCAGAAATGTTAACTGATTTTTTTCCCCACGGATCCTGCCAGACCTACTGAGCTTTTCCATTCATTTCTGTTTTTCAAATGTTTATTTATTTCTTACAAACTGGAATTCTCTCCTGAGAACATTAAACAATTTGATAACTGGAGACAAATTGGAGAGAGAGCAAAGCAAAAGAAGCACAGTCTCTGGAGGCTTCCAACATCACGCCGTCTCCTAACATATCCAATCAGAACCAGTTCTCTCTCTTCCTTTCCTATTTTCCCTCACAATCTCTGTGATTGGGTGGTTAGCACCAGTCCTCTGATGATTAACCCATTCAACATCCAACCAGCTGCCAGCCCTGATCATAGTAACGCCTATAACATGAAAATGTATAGGGAATAAATAGTGACGAGGATAATCATAAACTACAGCAAGGTATCAATGGACTGGTCAGGTAGCAGAGCAATGACAAATGAAAATAAACTAGGAAAAGTGAGGTAATGCATTTGGGGATGGTTAACATGTCAAGGATTACACTATGAATGGTAGGACCCCAGAAATTAATCAGGATCAGAGGGACTCGGTGTGAAAATCCACAAATCCTTGAAAGTAGAAGCCTTTTGGATGATGTGGTCAAGAAGGTAAATGGCTTACTTGCTGGTATTTGAGTTGTGGAACACAACAGTAGGGATATCATGCTGGAACTGTTTAAAATGCTGGTCAGACCGCAAATTCATGCAGTTCTGGTCACCTTATGTGCAGAATGTGAATGCACTGGAGAAGGCTCTTAGAGGATATATCAGAATACTGTCTAGGCTGTACGCTAAAACTATGAAGAAAGATTTAATAGGCAGTTGTTTTCCTTGGAGCAGTGATAATCGAGAGTCGGCCTGGTAGTGGTGTTTTAGATTATGAAGGCCATGGACATGGTGGATAGAAACAAATTTGCGCTTAGTAGAAGCATCTGTAACCAGGAGACATCAATTAAGGCCAAGAGGAGGGTTGAGGAGAACAAGTTTCACACAAAGGGTAATTGGAATCAGGCATTCATTGCCTGAAAGGCTGGTTGAGTCAGAAAATCTAGTAATATTTAATCAATGTTTAAATACTCCTTTGCATTGCCTTGTCTCCAGTGCGTGGAAAATGGGATTAGTGGTCAGATCTTTGTTGACCTGTGTGGACAGAATCCCCATGTGCTGTTCTGCACCTATGAACATCTATGAGAATAATCCTATGAGGCTGTGATTCTCAGCATTGTAATGAGTATTTGACCAGGTTAATTTATTCTGCTCATTCTCAACTGATTATTCACCCATATATTTTTACTAAGACTTTTTACTAAAACTTTTTACAAAGTGTTGGACACAATTGTCTCTAGATGCAGGTTGAACAGAGTAACAGCAAAAAAAACTCGGCAGTTGGTTTACATTTGCCTAATATATTTGTAGATGAATGATCTCCCAGTAATCTTCAAATAACTGCATGAGATAATGTATGCTGATACAGTATTAATGTGCAGCTATAAATCTGTGGATCAAATAAGGTTTGCTTCATCTTGTGAGCTGAAGCATTTGTGTAACTAGATGGAACAAAGTCAATTAACTGTGAATTATGAGCAAGTGTTGATTGGTACAATTCAGAATCTGAGTTGTGATGGTTACTTTCCAATAAAGTATTAGTTCAGATTTAAAGTTCAGATTAAATATTTGGGAGTTATAAATAGCACACTAAGGGCATCATGATACATTGAGCACACAGTCAGGAATATTATTAATGAAGAAGTAATTTCTTGAGGATTTAATACAGTACAAATACCATAAAAGATACATTGGCAATTTCTCCAGGTGCCATCTCTCTGGAGTATACCATTTGGGCAGCATGCTCTATCCAAAGGGTATCATCAGCAACCAGCATCAATTTGGGTTTCTTTACCATAAACTAGGTCTTTTAATGAGGTGCACTACAGGTGACCCTAAAGTTGTTACACCATGAATAGTAAGGAAAAGGATGTGCTACTGCAAAGAACTACAGCTGGTTATCTTCATGAGGAAGAAATGCCATTTATTCACATTTTCAAAGGCTATATCCTTCTCCTCAATACTCTGGAGTTTTGTTTTCTCTGCTGGTAGATCATTAATAAAATTGAAGTGCCAATGACAATTTTGTGGCTGAATTAAACAGACAGTGTGTAATCCATCATCATGTCATGTGCTGGTTGCATAAGGACACCCTACCTTGATGATAAGGCAATTGAGTAACTGTTGTAGAAAGTTGAGCTAATGAGAGATGCTTTCTTTTTCTGCCAATGTATTCACGCACTGCCTTAGTGTATGGTAAGACGGGGCAGGAGTATAACCATGAGTAGCAGTAGCCATAGACCAGGGAAGAAATCATTGATGCCCCCAACCTATCCACCCATATTCCTTCTTCCAAGGTAAAGGGTAGTAAATAGAGTTCATGTTTTAGAGATTTTACTGTACTCTGTTTTTCTCAAACCAAATAATTCACACAAACAAAATTCAACTCTTGATCATTCATGAAACATTATGGTGGTGCAGAATAATTTTTCACAAAATCACAGAACTGTTGTAAGTCTCTGAATAACAATTCACTTACTGTCCTTCTGCATCCTTTCTATATCCCTGCATGTTCTTCCTCTTCACAAAACAGTCTGATTCTCTTTCAATGCATCAATTGAACCTGTTCCCTCTCCTCTTTCAGGAGGTGTATTCCAAATCCTAGCCTCTCTCTTACCGTTTTTCTGCTCTTTTACTGATTACTGTGTCCTCTTGTTCTTGGTCCTTTCTTGAACAGGAACAGTCTTTCCCCATGCTACTTTATTTTGACCCTGCAATATTTTGAACACCGCTATTAAATTACCACTTCACTTTCCTAACTTTCACAACATATCTTCATCCTTAAAGTTCCTCTTCCCTGAAACATTTTTAATGAATCACTTTTGTACTCTCTCCCTGCCTTCATATCCTTCCCAAAGTATGATGTTTAGAATTGAAGAAAATACTCTAGTTGAAACCAAGTGAGTGTCCTATCTTTCATGGAGGTTTTTTCTCCAGTGATTTTAATTATTGTCCCGTTATGTCTTCACAGTTATTGCAGAACCAGCAAGAGCCATAACTTTCTCTTGACCATGCAGAAGTCTGACAGCATACTAGGCCAACCAAAAACCAGGCCAGCTAGAGACTCAGAGCCATTTCAAATGCTGAAACCTCACAGCAACAAATAAGACATATTCCTGACTCTAGGCACTACTTAAATGAAACACCAAGGGCTGGATTGTATGGCCTTCCCCTTACACAGCTTAGTTTCAGTGAAGTGGCACATTATATATGACAAGTGGCAAGCCCACAGACTAACCATCCCTATGATGTGGTGGGCAGTTGAACACAGAAACCACCATCTATTTTAAAACAAATTATGAATGTAGTGTGTTAACAAATAAGTTGATTTTAATATTTTAAAAAAAACTTCAAAAAAACAGAAGCTTGAACACACGCACCAACAGGTTCAAGAACAGCTTCTCTGCTGTTATTAGACTGATGAATAGACTCTCTAACTTCAAATAATGTTGATCTTGTTAATGTTGATCTTGCTTTGTGCACCTCTTGTGCAGTGTAACCTAAATGCTTCACTCTGTCTAAGCACCCTGTGTTCTGGATGTCCTTGCTGACTATGATCTGCCTGTACTGCTCGCAAACAAAGCTTTTCACTATAATTAGGTACACGTAACAATAAGTCAAAATCAATAAATTAATTCTTCCACCAATCTCGCTGGAGCCCACTTCACACAGACCCCTCCAAGATTCCAAAAGAGCTGTGGATGCTGTTAATCAGGAACAAAGACAGAAGTTGCTGGAATAGCTCAGCAGGTCTGGCAGCATCTGTGAAGAGAAAATGAGAGTTAACATTTTGCATCTGGTGATCCTTCTGAGGAATGCTGCCAGACCTGCTGAGCTTTTTCAGCAACTTCTGTTATTGATTGTGTGATCTGAATATTGTGCTGCCACAGCAAAACGCAAACATGTGGATCGGCATACAAGACAGCATCTTAGGAGCACTGTGAAACCTCTTGCGGAGATGCCTAACCTGAAGAAGTTACCCTCCTCCCTCCAGACCAACTGCAGGGGATCTCTCTCCCACTGCAACTCTCTTGTGGTCTCTGCACCTATCTCCTTCTCTATCCATCTTCAGTCTGCCTCCCCCCTCTCTCCCTATTTATTTCAGAACCCTCTCCCCATCCCCCTCTCTGATGAAGGGTCTAGGCCCGAAACGTCAGCTATTGTGCTCCGAAGATGCTGCTTGGCCTGCTGTGTTCATCCAGCTTCACACTTTATTATCTTACATACAATGCCAGTAATAGTCCAACAGGTTTATTTGAAAACACAAGCTTTTGAAACCTCAGTCCTTCTTCAGGTGTTAGTGAGTGGGGTAGTATCAGATATAGAATTTGTAAGTAAAAGATCAAAGGGTCACAACATTGATGAGGATGTACTAAATAAACCTAAGATGCTGTTAACGCTTTAACCAGTTAGAAGGTTTTAATTGATTAATATGTACATGTAAATCCCTGAATGCCTTTCAAGTCATGGTTCTGAGAGAACTAAAGGTTTTATCAGTGTAAAGAAGAGCTGATGTTTTTAGGTCTGACAATGCGTGTGAGGTGTGAGGCCTTGTTTAGAATCAGTTTGTGTTTTAGTTTGGAGTCAGACTGGTCTAATTTCTAAAGTAGGAATTTATAAAACACCGTATTGGCTGGCAGTTTATAAACTGTGTTTTTTGAACAAAATAAAATGCATCTGCAAATATAAATTTTTCTAAATATCGACAAATAATCAGAGGGTTAGATAGGGTGGATAGGGAGAGCCGTTTTCCTAGGATGGTGATGGCGAGCATGAGGGGGCGTAACTTTAAATTGAGGGGTGAAAGATATAGGACAGATGTCAGAGGTAGTTTCTTTACTCAGAGAGTAGTAAGGGAATGGAATGCTTTGCCTGCAACGGTAGTAGATTTGCCAACTTTAGGTACATTTAAGTCGTCATTGGACAAGCATATGGACGTACATGGAATAGTGTAGGTTAGATGGGCTTCATATCGGTATGACAGGTCGGCACAACATCGAGGGCCGAAGGGCCTGTACTGTGCTGTAATGTTCTATGTTCTATGTTCTAAATATAAATATATATTCACCCCAGAACAGTTCTGGTGAAGGCCCACTGGGCCCGAAACATTAACTCTTATTTTTCTTCACAGGTACTGCCAGATCTGCTGAGCTTTTCTGGCAACTTCTGTTTGTGTTCCCTCCAAAAGTTCACTCATGAACCTTAAAGCGCCCAGTATTTAAATTAATAATTATGCATGTTGCTGTTGGCTGATATTTACTTATTCCAAGGATGATGTTCTTTGTCCAGCAAGTTTGATGCCTGTGGCAAATGCTATTGCAATGGTAAAAGTTGTCGCTAATTCATTTTCATTCGTGGAGAATGGCGGACTTCTTGAACTGTTTATCGCTATGTATTCCGTGCAGGCAGTGATTGTTATGTAATGCCACATAATCAATATGTCAGACTACCTTTAGACATATGCTCATGGGATATCAATACTGTGTGCTGAGGATATAAAGATCTCACACAGCATATACCGTGGGTCATTGAAATGTGACACTCCACTGGAAGGACGTCCTCTTTTGTACAATCAAACTTTAATATTATCCTAGGTGCTTATGGTTATATATAATAGTCAGTTAGAATAAATTCTTCGGTACCATGATGTCCACACCCGGATTCTTGTGTTAAGAGTACTAACATAAGCATTGCCATATCAGGTAAAATGCCCTGTTGAAGGCAAACTCACCTATTCCTCATTAGCTGCAGGCAGTGAAGCACCAGCTTTCTTGCTCCATTTTCTCCCCTTTGGTCCAGGAACTCCCCACCTACGTCCGTGACACCACCCACAGCCTCCACCTCCTCCAGAACTTCCAATTCCCTGGCCCCCAACACCTCATTTTCACCATGGACGTCCAGTCCCTATACACCTGCATTCCACATGCAGATGGCCTCAAGGTCCTCCGCTTCTTCCTGTCCCGCAGGCCCGTCCAGTCCCCCACCACCGACACACTCATCCGCCCAGCCGAACGCGTCCTCACCCTCAACAACTTCTCTTTCGATTCCTCCCACTTCCTACAGACAAAGGGGATGGCCATGGGCACCCGCATGGGCCCCAGTTATGCCTGCCTCTTTGTACGTGATGTGGAACAGTCCCTCTTCCGCACCTACACAGGTCCCAAACCCCAACACTTCCACCGTTACATTGATGACTGTATCGGCGCCGCCTCTTGATCCACAGAGGAGCATGAACAGTTCATCACTTCACCAATAACTTCCGCCGAACCTCAAGTTCACCTGGGCCATCTCCAACACATCCCTCACCTTCCTGGACCCCTCTGACTCCATCTCAGGTAACCAGCTAGAAACCGATGTCCATTTCAAGCCCACCGACTCCCACAGCTACATAGAATACACCTCCTTCCACCCACCAGCCTGCAAAAATTCCATCCCCTATTCCCAATTCCTCTGCCTCTGCCACATCTGTTCCCAGGATGAGGCATTCCACTCCCGCACATCCCAGATGTCCACGTTCTTCAAGGACCGCAACTTTCCCCCCGCAGTGGTCGAGAACGCCCTTGACCGCGTTTCCCGCAACACACATCTCTCACCCCGCCGCCCACCCCCCCCCCCCCCCCCCCACAACTGCCCCAAGAGGATCCCGCTCGTTCTCACATATCACCCCACCAACCTCTGGATACAACGCATCATCCTCCGACACTTCTGCCATCTACAATCCGACCCCACCACCTAAGACATTTTTCCATCCCCACCTTTGTCTGCCTTCCGGAGAGAACACTCTCTCCGTGACTCCCTTGTTCGCTCCACACTCCCCTCCAACCCCACCACACCTGGCACCTTCCCCTGCAACCGCAGGAAGTGCTACACTTGCCCCCACACCTCCTCCCTCACCCCCATCCCAGGCCCAAAGATGACTTTCCACATCAAGCAGATGTTCACCTGCACATCTGCTAATGTGGTATACTGTATCCATTGTACCCGGTGTGGCTTCCTCTACATCGGGGAAACCAAGCGGAGGCTTGGAGACCGCTTTGCAGAACACCTCCGCTCGGTTTGCAATAAACAACTGCACCTCCCAGTCGCAAACCATTTCCACTCCCCCTCCCATTCTTCAGATGACATGTCCATCATGGGCCTCCTGCAGTGCCACAATGATGCCACCCGAAGGTTGCAGGAACAGCAACTCATTCCACTTGGGAACCCTGTAGCCCAATGGTATCAATGTGGACTTCACCAGCTTCAAAATTTCCCCTTCCCCCACCGCATCACAAAACCAGCCCAGCCTGTCTCCGCTTCCCTAACCTGTTGTTCCTCTCATCCATTCCTTCCTCCCACCTCAAACCGCACCTCCATTTCCTACCTACTACCTCGTCCCGCCTCCTTGACCTGTCCATCTTCTCTAGACTGACCTATCCCCTCCCTACCTCCCCACCTATACCCTCCTCTCCACCTATCTTCTTTTCTCTCCATCTTCGGTCCGCCTCCCCCTCTCTCCCTATTTATTCCAAAACCCTCTCCCCATTCCCCTCTCTGATCAGATGCTGCTTGGCCTGCTGTGTTCATCCAGCTCCACACTTTGTTATCTTAGCTTTTCTTGTCATTGATAGATATCTGTGATTGCTGTGCCCTGTGTGTGTGTGTGTGTGTGTGTGTGTGTGTGTGTGTGTGTGTGTGTGTGTGTGTGTGTGTGTGTGTGTGTGTGTGTGTGTGTGTGTGTGTGTGTGTATGTATGTATGTTTGTGTATCTTTTTATCTGGCCATTCATATTCTCTGTGTCTAGGAGTCAATAGCACAGTACAGGATCCAGGTTGCCACGTGAACTGATTTTTGTTGAAATGTTCAATGATGGCATATAGATTGGCTCTTCGCTGTTCACATTTCACAATGTCTTGGCAGTTTTATCAAAGATCCTGTGATTTCATCTTGATGATATCGCTCCTGTCTGTTAAAACTTCAGTAACATTTATTTCATTATTGAGCAAGTGTTTTCTGTATGGCATGACATCAGTCATTGGGTTGAACCATTTTTCGTGCCTTCATTATGTATATTCCTTTGATCAAATTTGTGCTGAATTTTTGCAATTTCTTCATGATCATTTTGGCGGGTTTCACTGCCACCTTTATCTTTCTGTTTGACAGAAGATACTGCAGAAATAGTACATGGCGTTGAATTTCCCAGTTCTTTCTACAAAGAACGATACAGCACGGGAACAGGCCATTCAGCTCTCCAAATATTTGCTGACACACTTTGCCCTTCCATACTAAAAGGATCTGCATTCCTCCTTTCCCTTCCTGTTCATGTATTCGTCCAGGTGTTTCTTGAATGCTGCTATTGTATCTGCTTCCACCACTTGCTCTGGCAGTGCGTTCCAGGCACTCACCTCCATTTGTGAAAAATGTGCCTCTCACATCGCTTTTAAACATCCCCCCCTCACCCTTTTGTACCTGTGTCACCTAGTAATTGACCCCTCCATCCTAGGAAACTGTGTCATATTTTCCATTCTATTCATGCCATTCACAATCTTATAAACTTCTAGCAGGTCACCCCTCATCCTTCTGCATTCCAATAAAAACAAATCCAATCTATCCTACCTTTCTCCATAGTTAAATTCCCTCATACCAGGTAACATGCTGGTAAACTTTTTCTGTACCCTCTCCAAAGCATTTACATCCTTCTGGTGCTAGGGTGACCAGAATATTCCAAGTGTGGCCAAAGTAAATTCTACAAAGCTGCAGCATAACCTGCCCATTCTTAATATTCAGTGCCCTTTCCAATGAAGGCAAGCATGCCATCAACCTTTTTTTAACTGCCTTTTCTAATGCATTGCCACCTTCAGTGATCTGTGGACCTGCACACCCAGGTCCCTCTGCATATCAATACTCTTAAGAGTTCTGCCATTTCTCTGTATAATTTCCATCTGTACTTGATCTTTCAAAATGCATCACCTCACATTTTCCCAGATTAAACTCCATCTGTCATTTCTCTGCCCATGCTTCCAACTTAATCTATATCCTGCCATATCCTCTGACAATCCTCCTCACTATGTGCAATTCCAAGAATCTTTTTATCATTCACAGTTAGACCAGGCATTTTTTCCTGTGAATCATCGACATGGACCATGGACAGCAAACATTCCAACACTGATCCCTGTGTCACACTACTAGTCACAATGTTCCATTCTGAAAAGTATCCTTATACCAGTACCCTCTGTATCCATCTTGCCAATTCATCACTGGTACAATTTGACGTCACCTTTTGTACCAGTCTGCCATGAGGGACCTTGTCAAAGGCTTTACTGAAGTCCATGTAGGCAACATTAACCTCTTTTCCTTCATCAATCATCTCCTTCACCTCCTCAAAAAACTCGATCAAGTTAATGAAGCACGACCTCCTCTGCACAAAATTGTGCTGAGCATCGCTATTGAGCCCATTTGCTTCCAAACACATTTAGGTCTCCTGAGAATCTTTTCCAATAATTTCCCTACCACCAAGGTGAGGCTCACAGGCCTGTAAGTTCCTGAATTATCTCTGGTAGCCTTCTGAAACAGTTTCTAAAGCCTCTGAATTCTTCATTCATCCATTGAGGACCATTGTCTCTGATCACTTTGTGTGGAATGCCATAATGACTGAAGTGAGATTTCAGGCAGTATACTATCTCACATAGTAATTGGCATCAGCTAGCCTTACTCTCTAGAGTCAGAATAGTACTCAACTGCTAGGGCCCTCTTGTGACACAGTGGTAGTGTCCCTACTCCTAGATGAAGAGACCCTGGTTCAATTCCCAACTGCTTAAGAAATACAAGATAACATCTCTGAACAGGATGATCAAAAAATAGGTTAAATAAAATAAAAGTACTTAACTGTGACAATATAATCAGTTCATGTGACAGTGAATAGATTTACTTAAAGCTTCATCTGTGGTTTGTCTAGGATGTCATGCCTCATAACTGGTTCTTCTGCTTGGTATTCATTACAAACACTGCACTGGTTGATGTGATCCTGAATCAGATTGCTCATGTTTGGCCAGTAAAATAGTTCTTTTGCCTTCTTCTGATGAGAAGCAATGTCTTAATAGTTTGAATGAATCAATTTCATCATGCCTTTTCCCATCTCCCTATAGGTTATAATTCTGTTTCCTTTTGCAAGAGACCACCATGGACTATTACTTCATCTCTGTATGCTCCATGCTTTCTTAGACGGGTATGTGCTTGATTCTTTCAGGTTATCCTTTTGTCACTACTTCCAGCAACACTTGATGAGTTACAGCTCACGTTGTTTGCTTGGTTTGAGCCGGACATTCATCTTTCAATTTGAATATATCTGCTGGGTTGATGATCTCCAGGACATGTTCAGCAGTTGCCTTTCATTGAATCTGGAAGATTTCACACTATTAACATTGTCAGCCAACTGCTGTTTTTGACATGTTCATTTGTTTTCTTTACTTGTGTGTCTCATCCAGATGACTACTCTGCAAACTATGTAACTTTTCTTGCAAACTGTTTGGAACATCTAGAACTGTATTGAAGAAGATGCTTTCACCTGGTTTGCCATCAGACTCCACTGTTGTTTTAGCTCATACAAATTAGTAGTGATTAAATTGCTCACAAGCAAAGGTAGTAGCCAGGTTCTATTTCTCAATCTGAATGTGATGTGGAGGTGTCGGGGTGGACAAGGTCAGAAATCACATGACACCAGGTTATAGTCCAATAAGTTTATTTGAAAACACAAGCTTTTGGAGTCTTACTCTTTCTTCAGGTGTTTACAACCTGAAGGAGGAAGACTCTGAAAGCCATGTGATTTCTGACGTCATTCTGAGTATAACATTATTCCATTCATATCAGCACCCCGGATGTGAATGCAATTGGCTGTCCTGGTTACAGAAAGTTTGCTCAAAGTGCTGCCTCACTGGCGCCACATTGCTGTGTGACTTCATCACTGAAAACATAGTGTCTCAGCCCTAGAATTGATGTTACTGGTTGTTTGATTAAATAGAAGCTACTTTTTTTGCCTGAGCTTACAGAAGTGCACACTCTGATGACAAATTTGACAAGAACTTTGCTAAATAGATCACAACTCCAATGAATTTTGCACTCCATCCACATCTGTTGGTTGCTGCATCTCTGCTACACTTCAGACCTTCTGCACATGTTGTTAGCTTTCTTGAGGGTACATTTCTCCTCTTCCAGTTAATGGGCTCTCTTTGCAGGATTTCTTAAAGCTAAGACAATTCTATTGTTGATGAGATTATCTTTCAGTTGCGCAATCTTGTAGGATTCAGCTACATGTATCAGTGTGATCAAATAGTGATCACTTATTCTCCTTATCCCACCTTTAAGCTCTGATATTGCACATTGTGCATAAGTAATACCAATATGAGGTTTTAAGTATATCTTCAAAGCCTGCAATTTCTCTGTTGACTGGCTTTTCTGGTCCTCAGTGCAGACACACTGCAACACAGTTTTCCTCTGGCACAATAGCAGGTATAACTCTTCGCTGCTCAGTTGTTTTTAAATAATTCTGCTATTATTTCATAGTATTGGCACTGAGAATGGAACAAATTCTAATTCTGTCTTATTTCTCCTTAGAGTTTCCACAGCAGCAGGGAATGAAAATTGTACAGCCATTTTGACTCATCCGGTTACTCAAAGTTGCACATTTTTATTTGGACAGATATGAATACACAAATTAGGGGTAGAAGTAGGCCACTCAGCCAATTAAGCCTGCTCTACTATTCAATAAGATTGTGGCTGATCTGATTTTATCCTCAAGTCCACATTTTTGCTATGCCTGATAACCTGTCACCACTTTGCTTTTCAAAAAATGGCCTTGAAAATATTCAATGATCTCCCTCTTTTACCTTTGAGGAAAGAAGTTCCAAAAACTATCAACCCTCTGGGAGAAAAAAAATCTCCTCATCTCTGCCTTAAATGGATGATTCCTTATTTTTAAACAATGATACATCATTTTGGATTTTCCACCAGCGGAAACATCCTTTCCATTTCCACCATACCAGAATCTTGTATGTTTCTTATAAACTTCAGTGAATACAAGTTTTGATTTTCCAGCCTTTCCTCATTAGACAACCTGCCCTTTCCAGGTATCAGTCGAGTAAACCTTCTTTGAACTGCTTCCTGTGCATCTGCCTCCTTCCTTAATAGCCAGACCAATGCTAACCTAGATATGGTCTTACCATTTCCTTGCATAACTGAAGCATTACCTCCCTACTTCTGTATTCCATTTCCCTTCCAATATTTAACAACATTCTATTTGCTTTACTGATTACTTGCTATACTTGCTGAACCTGCATATTAACCTTTTGTAATTCAGGCATCTTGAACAACCAGCTCCCTCTATATCTCAAAGCTTGGGTTTTGAGAAAATCTCTAATTTATATCATTTTTATTCTTCGGACCAAAATGGACAATTATAGAATTTCTGATATTAAATTCCATTTGACACAGATCTTTCCTCATTCACTTAACTTGTCAATACCCTTTTGTAGTCTTCTTGTGTCTTCTGCACAACTTACATAAGAAAGTATCTCTATGTCAACAGTAGATTTGGCCCTTTTGACCTTTGCCTGATTCCCTTGAATTTATCTAACTGCCCTGTTATAATGTACTTAATAATAACTTCTTGTACCTTATAACATTTTCACAGGACCACTGGCATTTTACAGCCAAGAAGGAGGCCATTTTGCCCATCATATTTTCACAGGCTCATTAAATGAGCTTTTTATTTTTTCACTTATGGGATGTGGGTATCACTGGCTGGCTAACATTATCACCCACCCCTTGTTGCTCTCGAATAGATGATGGTGAGCTTCCTTCTTGAACCATTGCAATTCATGTGCTGTACTACATGCCAATCTTCTTTTCTCCTAAACCCTTGCACGTTATTTTTATGAAAATAATCACCGTGTCCTCTTTAAAGCCTCATTAAATCTGCCTCTACCACATTTCCAGGAAGCACTTCCCATACTTTAACTACTTGCTGAGTGCAAACAATTTTCCTCGCTTCACCCTTACTTTTTCGGCAGGTAACTTTAGATTTATGCCCTTTTTTTTCCCTTTTATGAGTGGGAACAGTGTATTCTTGTCCCAATCACTTTTACCACCTCTCGGACTTATCCCCAAGGAAATTGTTCCCAACTTCTTCAATTTATCCTCAAAACTGAAATTCCTCATCCCAGGAGCCATTCCTGTCCACGCACTATCTACAATGCAGTCACATCCTTTCTATAATATGGCACCCACAACTGTGCATAATAATTTAGCTGAGGTCTAACAAGTGTCTTGTACACATTCAATATCACCTCTTTGCTCTTGATCGCTATGCCTATTAAAAAAAGCATAGGATATTGTATGTTTTACTTACTGCTCTCTCTACCTACCACACCACTTTCAATGAACTGTACACATATGCGCACAGGTCCCTCTGCACCTGCACCCCTCTTACAATTCTACCCCGTATTTTATATTGTCTTTCACTGTTCTTCCTCCAGACTTTCTCATTCTTCCTTCTTGTTTCCTGCAATAGTTGACCCTCTTACAGCTCTGAAAATCCATGTATTTCCAGCCGCACCACTTGGACACAATGTTTTAAGTGATATGCATGTAATGGTTATCACAAGCTGTGCACAAAGATACTTATAGCAGAGGCAGAGGTCACATGACAACAGTAAGCTAACATTTATCACTCAAGTCTCATTTCTTAAAATTAATAATGAATTAAACACTTACATTATCTGTTCTTGTACCTTATTTCTGTTTACGGGACCAAGCTCTACTGAAATTAGTTGTCACGTTTGTAGCTCCACAACAATGACTTCATTGCAAAAGTACTTAATGAGCTATAAAGTGCTTTGAGACATCCTGAAAATGTGCACAATAAATGCAAACCATGTTATTGTGTATGGAGTACTTATATCTTTATGATTTACCATAGCCAACCAATGAACATAGGCCCCTGTTTTAAAAGAAGTACTTTGTTTACAACAACTGGTGCAGAGCCATTACCCTGCATAAATATTTTATCATAAAGAAATAAATCTGGTTTTGGTTTCATCTCAGTCTGTGTGTTCTGTGTTAACCAATATTGTTAATTATGAAACTTCATAAAGATGCTTTGTCAGGCTCCACAACTTTCCTAACAGGGTACTGCCTTTCAGGAGGAAAGGAAAGAGTCTGGTTAATGGTGTGAACAGAAAGTTAACTAATTTGGATGATCCAAAACATAGAATGATATTTTTGTTGTTTTACATTTTTGTTTGTTTTTTTTTCTGTTCTTGACACTCTTTTATAGCTGGCTCATTAACAGAGTTCTATAAAATGAATTAAGTAAGGTAAGTCTGACTTTGTTTACCCCTCTGAATCTCTATCTGAGCCAACCTCTTTATTATGACTCATGAGCTAAGACCTGAGTGTATGTGCGAACGGTTTGTGAGTCAAGAAAAAACTCAGGACAATCTTAATTCCAAACCTTCTTGCCTAAAACAACATTCTGAACGCAGGAGCTGTTAGCTTTCACAATGCAACAAACAGTTGTGTCTAATCCTAGCTGTCCTAATTATAGCTGTCCTCATTTTTCCAGGGAATCAATTATTTTAGTATACAACAAGAAAGAAAGTGAAGTAAATGTTTTATTCACTTAATTTCTTTGGAGTTTAAAGGAATAATGCTTGATGCCCTCTGCATCCGAAACTTAATTTTCAGCTTTAGACTGTAAAGATTTTTAGATCCTGCTATTGGTAATCAGACTTCATTATTTCCTTTGGATCATCATGTCAGATTGAATCCCAAGTTTTCTTTTAATGCATAAAATAATGATTTACATGTCCATTAGGGCATAGAAAACACAATTAAATAGACAGAGCTACTGCAGTCAATGAAAACAAAATCAATTTTTAAAAATCTGTTTTTTAGTTTGTGGAAGATACTAACAAGGCCATATTTATTGCAACTCTGATTATAAAATATGATATATTTTACGAGAATACTGATGGAATAGTAATCCCGAGATAATAATCCAGAAACACTGAGTTCAAATCCCATAAGTACTGTTGGGGAATTTGAATTCATTTAAAAGAAATTGGAAATACCTGTCTGCTGTATAAACACAATTACAGAGTTGCCAAGTGAACTTTAGAACTGAATACTATAGACGTTGATAGCCCCTGTAGAAGGATGCAGGGATTTAGTTGAGTGATGAGCCTAAAAATGTTCAATCTGAACAGGCAGAATGTTAACTTTTTGTTGCCTGCAAATTATTATGTTTGCAGATTGTAGCACTGTTGAGAGATGGCATGACTTGGCCTGCAGCACATAATCATGGACCAACGGTAGAGCCAGTGTTGGCTACTTAAAACCAGCCTGCACATTGTAAGATAAGGTAATTAAGACTGAAGCCTATACTGGACATTAATTTGCAACTGGAATTGTAGAAACATAGAAATTTACAGCACAGTAGGAGGTTATTTAACCCATCACGTTGTCACTTGCTGAAACAGTGTTATCTAACCAAATCCTAATTTTTAGCTTTTGCATCGTAGCCCCATATGCTACAACACTTCAAGTAATGTTTAAATGCAATGAGGGTTTCTGTTTCCACCACACTTTCAGGTAGTGAATGCCAGAACCTCGCTACTCTCTCTTGATAGCTTTTCTAAATTCTCCTTTAATCTGTCCACCAATTAGTTTAAATCTAGCTTTAATGACTGACCTGTTTTCTGAGGGAAAGGCCCTTCCTTAATGCTTTATACAGCCCTCTCATAATTTTTACCCTTCAGTTAAATCTCCACACAGCCATTTTATTCATATTGTTAGTTGGTCCTATGCTTATTCAAGGTTAAGAAGCAACAGATGGTGACTATTAATTGTCTGAACAGATATACATGGAAGCACCTCTAAAACTTGGATGTGCAAGGAGCAGTAAGACTGAGTAGTCAATAAACTCGATCCACAAAGTAAGGTGATTGGTTTCTATTTCACGAACTGATTTGGATCCACATTGACATTGGCAGCAGAGGATGGTTACCTAAAGGTGAAACCAGAAAGTGATAACAGAAATTGTTCTTTATTAGGCAGCGTGTTTTTTGACTGAGATTCATGGTGTCATATTTGTTACAGCTATGATGACTTTTGTCACGCAATCTTCAGCTCTACTTCTCATTAAATATGCATCTGGGCTCTATGGCACCCATTTCATGCAATCATACGGTAGCAGAGGTGGAAGTGCTGGTTGCTATTGGGACCTTTCACCATTCACATTGTTGGTGTCATATTTAAGCCCAGCTCCACTGCACTTTAGATACTGTCAAAGTCAGGAAATGCCCTTCACACTCTGGTGCTGCACTATTACTGCCAAGTAAATGACTATGAAAGGCAAACTTAACTCCTCTGTTCACTGACCTGGAGGTGTTGGTGGCAGAGAGCAGGGCAGTGCTGTATCTTGCTGACCAACAAAGGAGGGCATGCCACTGGACCCAACCAGCCTTGACCAAGATGACAGCCCAGGTCATTGCAGTGCTCTGAAACACAAGACACTGTAATGCAGAAAGGCTCCACAAGGGTGCTATCTCAAATTCACAGGGCCACCACTCACTCTAACTTTGCCATTGTACACATATTTCACCAAGTCTCATGGATAGCAACTCTCACGATTGCAAGTATCATGTCCACTCAGCATCTTTCACCCATTTCATCCCCCCATCCTCACTACTAACCCTTTTAGCTTGTGCACTTCCTACTCATTGGGACACCACACCACCATTTTATATTCTATGAAATGTCCACCCTGCTTTCTAAATTTATCAAAGTCTGCCAATGCCTCAGTTGCATCTAATAGGTCAAATTTCTTATAAATTTTGTCCATACTTTTAAAAAGATCCAAAGCTTCTTCAGCATTAAAATATTACATTTAACTCTGAAAATACTTCACACTTGATCCTATTGGTGGTAGGAAAAAACAGTACCAATGCAATATCTTATTTTTTTCTTTGACAGGGATGTAACCTGTGTCAATATATCAGCTTCGTTTTTCAATTAACATTTGCCAAGTGACAAGATTACAAAACTTTTACTTGGAGAGTCCTAACTCAGTGCTAGTTTATAAATTAGCATCAGAGATAATGGGAACTGCAGATGCTGGAGAATTCCAAGATAATAAAATGTGAGGCTGGATGAACACAGCAGGCAAAGCAGCATCTCAGGAGCACAAAAGCTGACGTTTTGGGCCTAGACCCTTCATCAGAGAGGGGGATGGGGAGAGGGAACTGGAATAAATAGGGAGAGAGGGGGAGGCGGACCGAAGATGGAGAGTAAAGAAGATAGGTGGAGAGAGTATAGGTGGGGAGGTAGGGAGGGGATAGGTCAGTCCAAGGAAGACGGACAGGTCAAGGAGGTGGGATGAGGTTAGTAGGTAGCTGAGGGTGCGGCTTGGGGTGGGAGGAAGGGATGGGTGAGAGGAAGAACCGGTTAGGGAGGCAGAGACAGGTTGGACTGCTTTTGGGATGCAGTGGGTGGGGGGGAAGAGCTGGGCTGGTTGTGTGGTGCAGTCGGGGGAGGGGACGAACTAGGCTGGTTTAGGGATGCAGTAGGGGAAGGGGAGATTTTGAAACTGGTGAAGTCCACATTGATACCATATGGCTGCAGGGTTCCCAGGCGGAATATGAGTTGCTGTTCCTGCAACCTTCGGGTGGCATCATTATGGCAGTGCAGGAGGCCCATGATGGACATGTCATCAAGAGAATGGGAGGGGGAGTGGAAATGGTTTGCGACTGGGAGGTGCAGTTGTTTGTTGCGAACTGAGCGGAGGTGTTCTGCAAAGCGGAGGCTTGGGGACCGTCTTCCCTGGACTGACCTATCCCCTCCCTACCTCCCCACCTATACTCTCTCCACCTATCTTCTTTACTCTCCATCTTCGGTCCGCCTCCCCCTCTCTCCCTATTTATTCCAGTTCCCTCTCCCCATCCCCCTCTCTGATGAAGGGTCTAGGCCCGAAACGTCAGCTTTTGTGCTCCTGAGATGCTGCTTGGCCTGCTGTGTTCATCCAGCCTCACATTTTATTATCTAGTTTATAAATTGTTGGAGTGAAAGAAATTTCCACTGCCATGTTCATAATCACGGTGTTTACATTTTCATATATTTCTATAAATTCATCATTGGCAAATTCCATCTCCATTGCCAGTTAGGAGTTTAGCGAGTGCCCCTGGTCCAGTCCATATCCTTTTCTCCATTTCATTGTCCAGTATTTCACTTTTCCCTTTACTGTATGTTATTGTAGACCAAGTGCATTTTTTTCTGCCATTTCTATGAAGTACAAGTATTTTTTTCCAAGTCCCATTCCTTGATTAAATTGTTTGGGGTCTTTTGCTAATGGGATCCTGACAATGTAATGTGGTGGTGACTGATATATTTAACATATATATTTACTGTCAAGCTCTTCTATAACGTTAGTGCACTCATCATCCTGTAATCTTCCAAACTTTGGTAGGATTTTTAACCTCTGAGAAGATGGATGGGCAAACTGCTGAAGCAGTTTTGAGGTAATGAGCCATTTTTTCCCCCTTTAAACACCTATAATTTGATACCAATAGCACCTACCTAATAGTTTGATTATAGAAGTTAGGTCTTGTTAGAGGAATATATGTATATTATGTAAACTGCAAATCCGCTAATGTCCTTGAAACAATTGCTTTGTTCCACATTCAGTTTAATTTGCGTATTTTTCATTGATGACCTGCTCAACAGCATTTGTATTTCACACGACGCTAAGTCGGTGCCAGTAACAGTTTACCCAAGCTATATTACAGGGAGTCTGACGATGGGGATATCACTGGGAATGCACTTTGACAATGTGTTGCTGAGTCAGCTTCTTACGTGACGGCAGTCGATGTGATGAACGTGATTCCGACAGAATGGGGAGAGCCAGGACTTCGATTCAGCGACGATAAAGGAATGGTAATACCAAGTCTGGATGGCGTTCTACAAAGAAGGAACTTGAAGATAGTGGTGTTTAAATGTTGCTGCCTTTGTCCTTCTCAAATAGATCAACAGCTGCTTTCTCCTGGATGGTAAACAATAACAGAAATTGTTGGAGAAACTTGGAAGGCCCAGCACATCAGTGGGAAGAAAGCAAAGATAACGTTTTGAGTCCAGTAACTCTTCAACAAAACATTGTCTTGCATGGTGTGGATCTCCTTGAATGTTGTTGGACATGCAGTGTCCATTACACTGCTACCCTATGGTGTGTGGACATGCTAGCTTACTGCACTGATTGAGCTCCTGCTCAAAATGCAGATTGCCTCTTCCATCCTTTTGAAGCATAGAAACTGACAAGGCCAGTTTGGTCAAGTGTGGTAGAGGAAATTATTTTTTGTCTCACTGGAAGAGTCTCTCGTAGTAAAAATAATATTGGACTGAACTTTTTGAGTAGTGGCAAGCACTGTTGGATTGCTTTCCAACTCCTACTAATTTGCACGAGGATCAAGCTCCATGTTTCTGATTGGGCCTTCTAACCCTGCTCCTTCAAAAATGCACAGCATTCCTGAAATGCAGCTATTCATCCAGACTCCATGATAGTCAGGGAAAGTCAAACCACACCCCCTTCATTGCATTAGTAGATGTTGTATTCTACTGAGTTTAACTATCGCAAGGCTGCATGTTTACAATTATTCATTATTCCTTGGTTAGCATTTCTTTGTTTAGTGTGAAAACACACCTAATAACCACCTGTCATTGTGGACCTTCCCCGCGCACCCCTCCTTAGCGACTGACACCCTGATTCCACAATGTTCATTGTTCAGACATTAGTTGAACAGGACCCAGGGATTTCAGAAGGTGAATCAGGAGAGCAGATGTGGGGCGCAAGTGAGCCCTGTGGCCAGGGGCTGAAATTTGAATTGAGTCATTTATTGTCACTTGTATTCGATGTGAAAATACAGTGAAAAGTGTGTTGCCATTCACATTAACTTAGAATAAGACAAGCTAAAAACTTGAGAGCCCAACTTTCCATTCCACTGCCACAGTCCTGCTCCAGGCCTTCTGGTCATCACCATGCCTCTGCCAGAGTCCCGCTCCAGCCCTCGCCATGCCTCTGCCAGAGTCCCGCTCCAGCCCTCGCCATGCCTCTGCCAGAGTCCTGCTCCAGGATGGTGGATGGAGCTGAGCACTGTCCATGATTAGGATGTAGGGGGAACGGGTAAGTGTGAGCATTGCCTGGTTTGGGAGAGTGGGTGAGCACTGCAAAGGGGCTGGTGGTGATGTGCATTTCCTTGTGAGGGCTGAGCATCTCTGTGCAGTGCCTTGGCAAACAAGCTGAATGATTTTGAGGTATGTTCCTCCGTTGGTTTCAATGGGACTAACTCCAGCTCTCAGTTCAGATGAGTTGAGTCTTAAGCAGGGCATAAATATCTTTCCTAGACACAATCCTTCCCAACCCTGGTGCAGGAGGACAAGCCAAAGATTGACCAACACCTTGATTGCGAGAGTTGTAAGGGATAATCTAAACAGAAGGGTATCTGATGAAGACCATGTGTTTTACCCAAAACCCTGAATCTTTAGTCAGTAACTGGGCTTTTCACACTCTCAGATATTTTGGAGTTGAGGTCATTTTATGTTAATGAACGATCAAATGAATCTGCTACAGCTAATCTAGATCAGTGCTGGAGTCAATCAGCAATGTTCCTTACGCATATATTACTCAATAGTGGGAAATGTATATTTATATACCTATATATATATAGGTCTATTTTTAAAATGCCATTTATCTTGAATATCTATTGTTTTCATTTCTGCAAGAGCATATAAACCAAATAAAACATATTTTCCACTAACTTAAGATGAATTGTTCCGTATTACTTTGACAATAGTACGTAAATGCAACATAATTCCTTCCAAAGTAAATTTTGAGGTTATGCTTTAAATAGACCTTAGTTGAGATCATGTGTTAAAAGTAGGTTTGACAGCATTATAGTAGCCCCACAGAAGGAGGGATTTTTATCTGCACCATTAATTCACATCTTTATGATTACACAATTAAGTTACCATTTCATTTGAGCCTGTACTGTTTTAATATGGTTTCACTTTTCAAAGTGAAACCCACCAATGGCAGTAAGTTGCACCGTATGTAAGTTGTCTTGTTCATTCTTTTCTTGGAGAGGGGAATTGAAATCAAGGACCACTTAAGACATTACGCATGTTAATCCAGGCATGAACAAGGCAATAACCAACACAAACAGTCAAGGTGCAGCAGAAATGTTTATTAGAGGTTTGTGTTGGTTTTGCCAAGCCCATGCTTGAGTGAACTTGGATTACTGCTGTTAAGCTGTACCAATGATTCAGATTTATTTTTACTGTGTCAGTAATTTTTGTTTTTAAAAATCACTGGTGCAGTATATTAGAGATAATTTTTGTTTGCTGTATCTTTTAGCTAGCAAAATCTCAACAAGCCACTTAGCACTTTTGTTGTTGGATGTACCTTGAGTAATTCCTATCTAACTATACAAACTGTTTTCAAAGTCTGTTTAAGCTATGATATTCAGATCAGTAAGCCGAAATAGCTGTTTTGTAATTTTAATGTCACAATGATATTCCTAATAGCCAATTAATGCTTAGTTGTGACAATAATATTCAACTTGTAAAGACATCAGTACAAGACCATATTTTTCATAATATCATCTGTTTGTTTTCCTAGAACTATGAGCAATGTGAACCCAAAGGATTTGCCAGTAAAATTATTTGTGGGTAACATGACAATATCTGTTACAGGATTGTATAGGTTGAACTCCTTGTTCTTGCTGCACGCAGTGAGAAAATTAATTGCAACATTACTTATATTTACTGATTAATGAGTTGTGTTTGTCGACAATTGTGACTAGACATGTTGCTATGGAAGCAAGATATAAAATACATAATATTGGTTGAATTCTTGTTAAACGTACAAGATTACAGTTCAGGAGCAGAGGCAAGACACTGAATGTTTCCACTGTTAGTCTAAGTGTAATTTTCAGAGAGCTTGAGGTGTCTGACCTATCATGGGTCATTGCAACTTTTACCTTGCTCTCTTCTGCTTTCCACATTATTAAGTGTGCATCTGGGCTCTGTGGTGCCCATCACATGTAATCATTTGGAAGCAGAGGTGTAAATGTTTGTCTTGCACCACTCTTGCTGCTAGCACCATTTTAAACACCAGCTGCACACCACTTCAGAAAATGCAAGCCATGAACATCTCTTCATACATGGACTATTCTCACACAGGACATAGCCCACAAGGGAGAGCTTGTAATCCTGTTTCCTGGATGGGGATCTCGCGGCGCTGATGGATAGGGTGGGGGAGAATGTCTGTCCTGCAATGGAAATCATGGCCAGAATTACTAACTAGCCTGGATCCAGATCACAGCCTGGTAAGTCCCATTTCTCAGGACAAATAAAACCCAGCAGTGAAGGAAGAAATCAATCATTGTCTGCATTCAGCATTGGTAAGTGCCATCATCTCTCTGCTACCTCTCATTAGCTGTAACATGCAACTCTCACTACCTGCCCTCAATAGCTCTCACCCAGCTTATCCTCCCAAGCCATGAATCCTTTCACTCTTGGTGCTTCCTACCCACTAACTACAGTCACCTTGCCACAGTATCATTGGTCAGTATGTATTATTGTTCTTTGTCATCAGGAAAGATATAACTAGCGTCACAGGAGATCTATTTGTAGTACAGTTTTAGTTTTCAGTCAGGTTATAATGTAGAAATTTTAGAATAGTGGAATGGGAGTGGGGTTCTCATAGAAATTCTATCAGGACAAACAAGATGAATACAGGAAGGATGTTCCCAATGACCGGGGATTCCAGAACCTGGAGTCACAATCTAACAATACAGTGTACGCCATTTAGGACTGAAATGAGGAGACATTGCTTCACCCAGAAAGTGGTGTGCCTATGAAATTCTCTGCCACAGGAAGTGGTTGAGGCCAAAATATTGAATGTTTTCAAGAGGAGTTAAATATATTTCCAAGGTCTAAAGGGATCAAAGGTATGGGGAGAAAGCAGGAACAGGGCATTGAGTTGGAAGATCAGCTGTGATCTTATTGAATAGCCAAGGAGGCTTAAAGGGTCAAATTGCCTACTCCTGCTCCTATTTTCTATGCTTCAATATTTCCAGTTTAGGATTACATGAAAATAATAAGAATTGGTGAAGCTTAATTTTTATTTATACTTGTAACAGATTTAGGACACTGAAAGCCTGACATGGTTCAAAAATTGTTTTTAAGAAAAATCCATTCTTCAGATCTGTAAGGCCTGGTGACATAATAGTCACTATATTCATATTTTTGTCATACAACTTTAAAAGGTCAAGGAATTTCTTTGCAGAAATAAACTAAATTGTCAATCTGTCATATTTACCAATTCCACTAGGAAACTAAAATACATTTGTAATTTCAAGAGTTTTTAGAACTGAGTCCTTTGTGAATTCATTGTGTTTATTTCTTCAAAATGTTTTGAGGTGGCTTAACTGTTACAATTTTCTTAGGTGCACTTATTTGCAATACTTGATCTACATTGTAACTACATGTCACTATCTACTTGTTTGATCATTTCTTTTGACCTACATAATGCTGCTTTAGTTCAGTGCAAAACAGGAGAAGCAATAGTCATTGTCATGACGTATACTACAGAATATACAATACTGTCAAAGTTGCTTGTCTTGTCTTCAAAGAACATAAGTGAAACACTGGACCACACGATAAGACGTAGATGGTTTTATGTTCCAGGGCCACAAATTACACGTTCCTCGGGGCAAAGATACAAACCGTTGCTTATACTCTGACAGCCCACATAAACCCATGCCGAGATGCACAACAACCATACAAAGCACATCGTATGAACAGCTTCCCTTCCATAAATACATTTACTAAGATCAGCAGTGAAGCCTTGCATCAGTTACTAAGCGTATCAGGTAAAAAGTTGCATTATCTGCGCTGATTTATTGTAGATAACCATCATCTCACTGCTTCGACTCACACAGGTTAAAAGTAACTGCTTTCCCTTTTCTTGCAAGATGTCGAGAGATGTATGTAACTAAAATGGTGTTTAAAATTCCTGTCTACCTGATCAAACAATCAGCAGGCCCAAGCACAGTTGTACACTTCCTGCAAAGACTCATAAGGTCTACATACACCTACGCAACCAACAAAGACCTACATTGAAGCACCAGCAACATAAGGAGCTGCAAGTTATAACACTCGCATATTTATTTTAAAATATTTTTAAGCTTGCTGATTTTCAAAGTTAATCTCAATGTCAAGGAAAAGTGTTCCAATAGGAATATATAAAATTTAAATAAATGAATTATACATTATCGTTACTTTCTATTATAAATATTGCATGTTTTCTACATTTGATGAGTACCTATGTAACAAAGTAAAAAATCAATTTAAACTTTAATATTAATGTTCTACTTTTACTTTTCCCTCAACTTTATTTTGGGTATTATTTTACCAGTGTCAGGTTGACTGCAGTTTCTTGAATAAAGTGATTATTCTTCATGTTCTAATATAATTGCAGTATATAATCAGGGCAAGTCATGTTCCTGTGACAACATCATTGGACAGCTGTTGTGTGTGTAATCATTTTCTCCTCCAAAATTGATCTTCTCAAATGTCCATATTACTTTTGTCACTAACTGCATTATTCCAGTATACTTTAAGCCCATGGCCTCATGTACATCTAACCTCTCCCAGAGCAGGACAGGATTCAATGAATTGCAAAGGAATCAGCCCCAAGTGGATTGGAATCAAAGACTGACAAGCAAAGTTGTGAATAAGTCAATGGAAGTAGCTAATTCAGATATAGAATGAAATGCATTCCTATGAGTAGCAAAGAACAGACATATAAATTTCAAACACCTTGTTCATTGAGTCTGCTTTGCCATTCAATGAGATTATGTCGGATTTGATAATTCTCAATGTCATTTTACTGCCTTATCCCACTAGCCCTTAATTTGAAGAGTAAACTTGAAGGAAAGAAGTTTATGATTCTGTAAATTGTGGTACACATCTGCCTGGCATATCAACCTACAAAATAGTCGCTTTTTCATTTGCTGGGCATATAAATTGATTCACACGCCTTCCATCTTTCCACAATGACGTATCATACTTGCATCAGTCATCACCCTCAGTTTTTCACCGCATAAATGGATGCAAAGCAAATTGACCCATTTAATTCAGAGATTCAGTGATTTTTTTTCTTCTTTCCCGCAGAGGCTCATGAATCTTTGAAACTCTTCCTGACAGGCAGTCCAAGAACAGCGTTTGAATATTTTTAAGACAGTGGTTGGATAGATTCCTGGTAAGCAAAGGAGTGAAACTTTATCAGAAGTTGGTAGGAAAATTGATTTAAGGTTACAAATCAGATCAGCTGTAATCGTATTGAATGAGGAACAGGCTGAAGGTGCCACATGGCTTATTCCTGCTTCTTGTTTGTAATCACTCAATCGCATTATCTACCTCCACAGGAAAACTTGCTTTTCAGCCACCAATTTGCCTCATTTTTTCTTTGACATTCTTTTTACTTTTTTTATGTGTATGAAAGGCATTTGGATTCTCTTTTTATGTTAACCTATTCCTTTTCCTATTGTTTTCCCCAGTAGTTTTTGTATTTAGCTTGGTTCTCCAAAATATTGAGGCTGAAACCTGTGGAACTCTTTAACATAGTGTGTGTTGAGGCTGAATCACTAAGTACTGAGGTACAGTAAGCAAATTAAGGGTTAGTGAGATAAGACAGTAAAATGACATTGAGAATTATCAAGTCCAACATAATCTCATTGAATGTCAAAGCAGACTCAATGAACAAGATAATAAAATGTGAGGCTGGATGAACACAGCAGGCCCAGCAGCATCTCAGGAGCACCTGAGCTCCTGAGACGCTGCTTGGCCTGCTGTGTTCATCCAGCCTCACATTTTATTGTCTTGGATTCTCCAGCATCTGCAGTTCCCATTATCAATGAACAAGATGGCCTACTTTTGCTGATATGTCTTACTCTTCAAAATTTCAGGGGATTCAAGCTTAGCCTGTCTAATTTTACCTCAGAACGTTAATCATTCCAGTTATTAGTTTAGTAAACCTCCTCTGAATTGCTGCTGATGCATTTACATACTTCCTTAAATGAGGTCACTAACACACACTTCTCCAGATGTTGTCTCACCAGTGTCCTGTGTAACTGATGAATAACCTCTATACTTTTATATTCAATATCCCTCACAATAAATGATGATATGGAGATGCCAGGGTTAGACTGGGGTGTACAAAGTCAGAAGTCACACAACACCAAGTTATAGGCCAACAGGTTTATTTAAAATCACAAGCTTTCAAAGGCACTGGTCCTTTGTCAGGTGAGGTGAAGAATGATAACATTCTCTTAGACTTCCAATTACTTGCTGAACCTGCATAATAACCTTTAGCAATTCATTCACATAGGCGTCCAGATCCCTCTGTATCTTGGAGCTGTGCAAATTCTCACCATGTAGATTGCAGGCTTGTATATTAAAATGGAGTTTCACATTAACCCATATTTTCATCCATTTTTCAAAACTTTGCCCACTCACATAACCTATCTATACTTTTTCATAGCCTCCTTATGTCCTCTTCAAAACCTTCCTAGCTATCTCTTGAGTCATCAGCAAATTGGGCGACATATTTGGCTTCCTGATCCAAGCCATTTATATACGTTGTTATCAGTTGAGGCCCCAGCACTGATTCATACTGTGGCATACCATTTGTTACATCTTGCAATCCTGAAAAAAAACTATTTATATTGACTTTCTGCATCCTGTTAGCCAGTCATCCTCAATCCATGTCATCCTACATCATGAGCTTTTATTTTCTGCATTGACCTTTCAGGTGTTACATTGTCAAATGCTTTCTGTTAATCCCACCACGGTATATCTACAATCTCCCCTTTATCCACAACACCGAGGTGTTACTTCACCAAGGAGCTCCAACAAATTGTTCAAACAAGGTTTTCCCTTAGCTTAATCATAGAATAATGCTTATCGCTTGTTTTTAAACTCCGCAAGTTAAGGGGGGGATGATGCTGGACTCCTGACCTAACTTACTTCTGAGGTATCCCTGTACAGACACACAATCTATCTCCCCCTGTCAAGGAAAGCTCCCACCTATGATTCTATAATGGTGGAAATCGGTTAGCACAAAGGAAAGAATCACTGGTAAGCCAGCATATCTCAGATGGAGAGATGAGATGAGCCGGAGTATTAACTTGGAATCAAGAACCTGACACCTAGTTAAACTTTGATTTTAACCCCATATCTGAGCTGCGTCAATCTTACAACATGATTTTTGAAGTAGTCTAATTGGAATTTCTAAAATATGTTTGATAAGGTACCACAGGTAAGGCTGTTTAATAAGATGTTAGCCATGGCGTTGAGTAGATATTAGCATGGACAAAGGATAGGGTAACCAATAGAAGACTGTAGAGTTGGAATAATGGAGACATTTTCAGGATGGCAACTGAAAGTGAAGTACCACAGAGATTAGGGCTGTGGACACAATTACTTACAAGACATATTAATGACTTGGTTAACAGAAGCGAATACACTATCAAGGTCTAGGCCTGAAACGTCAGCTTTTGTGCTCCTCTGATGCTGCTTGGCCTGCTGTGTTCATCCAGCTTCACACTTGGTTATCTTGGATTCTCCAACATCTGCAGTTCCCATTATCTCCGAATACACTATCATCAGGTTTGTGAACGGCACAAAGATAGGCAAGAAGGCAAGTTGTGGGGATGGCATAAAAGTCTACAGAGGGTTGTTGACAGATTAGCTGTATGGGCAAAAATTTGGCAGCCAGAATATAATGTGAGGAAATATGAGTTTATGCGCTTTGGCAGGAAAAATAGAGGAGCTGAGTAATATTTAATTGCAGCAAGACTGTTACACACTTCAGCATAGAAGGATTTTGAGGTCGTTGCTCATGAATCACAAAAAGCTAACATCTAAACCCAGTGGGTAATAGGGAAGACAATGGGCTGTTGGTCTTTATTTTAAAAGAAATGGAGTATAAAAATTGAGAAGTTTTGCTAACATTATTCAGGCAACATATGGAACATTAAGAACAGTTTTAGGCAACTTTTCTAAGGGGCATTGGAGGCATTCCAGAGAATGTGCACAATGTTGATTCTTGATAAGGTAGGATTGTCCTATGAGGAGAGGTTGACTAGATTGAGTTTGTACTTATTGGAGTTTGGAAGAATGAAAGACAATTTTACTTAAACATTGAGATATTTATGGGGTACATCAGGGCAGATGCAGAGAGACTGTGAGAAAGCATAATTTCAGAGTAAGGGATCATCGATTTACAACAAAGATGAGGAGATGGCTGTCAAGGCTGGGCCATGTATATTCAATTTTGACAAAGGCAGATTTTTATTTATCAGGTGAATCAAGGGGTCAGGCAGGAAAGTGAAATTGGGAATGATCAGATTAGCTATGATCTCCTTGCATAAATCAGATATGTGATTTCTGCTCCTATGTCTGATGATTGCATGGGGCAGAAGGTGGGCACCCAATTACAGACACCGACATCTCCAAGAGATAGGACTTGCCACTGCTACGTCAATTAGAACAGGCAGATGGTGGGAACACCATAGAGATGGAATGAGGCACCCTCATGCCAAAGGAAGGACCATTGCTCATGAAACCGGGGCTGGAGGCAGTCACAATACATAGGACACAGCCTTCTGATTTGATCAGTTCTTAGGAACAGGCAAGGTGACCCGGGATCAGGAGTACAGGAAGAATTATCCAACATTTGAGGTATTTTAAGCTGATTTGGATGAGACTGAGGGATGAAAGATGAATGAGCTAATTGATAATGGTGCCATGATATAGGAAGCCATTCATTTGAGGTGGAAAGGAAACATAGTGGCAGTAGGGACAGTATATTGATGGGAATAGACACTGATCTCTAGTAGAGAGTGAGAGTCCACAAAGCTCTTATCTGCCAAGGGCCAGATTTTGAGACATCTGCTCTGGCTTGAGAAGAACTGGCTGATTGAATGGGGAAGGACACAATGGTTGTGGTCCATATCAGTACTAATGATGTATGTAGAAATAGAAAAGACTTTCTGCTGAGGGAATATTGAAAAGCTTGGTGCTAAATCAGAAAGCAAAACCTCAAAGATAATATTAAATTCCAAACAAAATGCTGCTGATGCTGAAAATAAATGTAGAAAACAAGATAAAATAAATACAGAAAATGCTGGATCAACTCAACTGGTCTGGCAGAAATTGTGGGGAGAGAAAGAGTTCATGTTTTAGTCTGATATGACTCGTATTCATAACTGAGGACTTTTCAACCTTAATACTGTTTGGATTACTGAGTCACGTGCAAATTGATGTCGAGTTATTAAAAAATAATGGTTTAGAGAAATGACTGCATGGCTCAAAGGCTGGTGTGGAAGAAGTGGATTCCAGTTCACGGGGCACTCGCACCAGTGTGTGGGAAGTGGAATCTTTTCTCATTCACTTGTGGCACGTGACATCACTGGCTAGGCCAGCATTTATTGCACATCCTTATTGCCCTTGGGAACGTGGTGTCAGCGGCCTTCTTGAACCTCTTCAGTCTATGTACTATATGTAGATCCGCAATGCCCTTAGGGAGGGATTTCCAGGATTTTGAGCTAACAGCAGTGAAAGAATGGTGATGTATTTGTTTGCCAGGATGTTGAGTGGTTTGGAGGGGAAAGTGCAGCTGGTGGTGTTACTATGTATTTGCAGTTGTTATTCGTTGAGATAGAAGTGCTTGTGGATTTGGAAGATCCCGTCAAAGGATCTATGGAAGTTTTCTGCAGTGCATCTTGTAGGTTGTATACACTGCTGCTATTGGACGTTGGTTGTTGAGTGAGTGGATATTTGTAGATGTGGCACCAATCAAGCGGTCTACTTTGTCCTGTATGGTGTCAAGCTTCTTGAATGTTGTAGGAGCTGCACCCAATCAGGCAACTGGTGAGCATCCTGTTACACTCCTGATTGTACTTTATAGATGGTGGTCAAGCCTTTGGAAGTCAGGTTGATGATTTATTTACTGTGGTATTCTAAGTTCTCACCTGCATTTGTAGCCATTGTATTTCTAAAGCAAGATCAGTTGAGTTTCTGGTCAATGATAATCCCCAAGATGTGGAGTGTGGGGGATTCAGCGATGGTAATGCCATTGAATGTCAAGGAGCACTGGTTAAATTGACCCTAATTGCAGATGGTTGTTGCCTGGTAATTGTACAGTATAGTTTTACTTATTGGAAAAGTAAAAATTGCATATTTTTATTTTTCCTATAAATGTAAAGTTATCCACTTTGATAGCAAAAATAGGATGATGGATTATTGCATGAATGGCTGAAAATTGAGAGATGGTCCTGGCCAGCCCATCATAGAAAGTTGAAAAGGGAATGTTCAATGACACATGTGTGTCATCGTGCACCAGTCACTGAAAGTATGGGAGCAGCTACAAGCAGGCAGTAAAAAGGTAAACTGTTTGTTGTCCTTTAGAGCGAAAGGATTTGAGTAGAAGAGCAGGGATGCCTTGCTGCAAATAGACAGTGCTTTGATGAGGCCACGCCTGAAATACTGGGTGCAGTTTTCGTCTTCTTATCTGAGGAAGGATTTTTTGCTATTTATAAAGTACATCAAAGATTTCCTAAATTGATTCCTGGGATGCAGGACTGACATACGGGGAGAAATTGAGTTGGTTAGGATTGTATTCACCGGAATTTAGAAGAATGATGCAGGGCCGCGTAGAAACATAATATTTGAACAGGGCCATACAGATTAGATGTAGGAAGGATGTTTCCATTGATGGGGGAGTCCAGGACCAAGAGTCAATGAAAAGAAAGTCATAAACCTTTTAGGACTGAGATGAAGAGAAATTTCTTCTCCCAGACAGTGGTGAGCATTGGAATTCACTACCACAGAAATTGATTGAGTACAACACATTCAAAACATTTTCAGGAAGGAGATGCATGTAGCTGTTGTGGTTAAAGTTGAGAAGGGATTTGGGGAGAGGGCAGGATAAGGGTATTGAAGTCAATGATCGCCATGATTATATTGAATTGCAGAGTAGACTTGAATCATACAGGACAGCAAAATAGTAATATTAATATTAAAATTGAAATTAAGTTCAGCGTGTGGCAGAAGGGAACAAAGACAAAAAGAAACAATCAATAAGATTGGATGTCCCAAAGACACAAGCAAGACTAAGTAAAGGCTCTGAATCTGAATGCATGTAGCATTCATAACCAAGTAAATGAATTGATAATCACCTTCAGGTAAATAAATGTAATCTGATTGCCATTACAAAGGCATGTACACAGGCTGAGAAGGACTGAGTCCTAAATACTGAGGATAATCATGAAGAGTTCTGCAGGAAGTGAAGTAAAGGCAAAGAAAAAGTACTCTACAAAAATTTGGTGCAATCGTTAGAGATTACCTTGGTTTAGAAAATCAGAATATAAAATTGATGTGTTGGAAATGAGGAATTCTAAGGAAATGACGTCACAAGTATCAGTGGTTCTCATGTCCTCAATGTAGGACAAAGTAATCAAAAAGAAATTTTAAATCTTTAGAGCGAAAGGATTTGAGTAGAAGAGCAGGGATGCCTTGCTGCAAATAGACAGTGCTTTGATGAGGCCCCGCCTGAAATACTGGGTGCAGTTTTCGTCTTCTTATCTGAGGAAGGATTTTTTGCTATTTATAAAGTACATCAAAGATTTCCTAAATTGATTCCTGGGATGCAGGACTGACATACGGGGAGAAATTGAGTTGGTTAGGATTGTGACAAGGGGGCAGTAATTATCATTGGTGATTTTAACCTACATATAGAGGGGAAAAACCAAATTGGCAATTCTAGCCTGGATAAGGATTTCGCAGAATGCTTTTGGGAGAGTTAGAAGAACACATTCTGGAACCAACCAATGACCAGGTAATATTAAACATGGCATCGTATAAGGTGATTAAGGTAATTAATTACCTCATAGTGAGGGCATTTCTAGTTTGCAGTAACTACAATATTATTGAATTTTCCATCTAGTTTGCAAGGGAGAAGTGGAGGTCTAAGACAAGCATTTTAATCTTTAATAAGGGCAACTGCATGGGCATGAAAGCTGAACTAGCCCAAGTGAATTGGAGTACTTTGCAAGAGGATAGATCTATAGAGAAACAGTGGCAGACAATTGAGGGGGCTTTTTCAGGAATCTCAAAATAAGAACTTTCCAACAGAAAAATTCAAAGGGGAGGACTCACTTAACTAAAGTTAAGGAAACTATCGAACTTAAGGGAAAAACACATATTAGTACAAAGATGAGTTGAGGGATGGATAATTCATCGGAATATAAACAACAACTAAGAATAACTAAAAGGTTAATTTGGAGAAAGAGATTAAAGTATGATTGAAAGCTAAGTAGGAATATAAAAACATATAGCAAAGGATTTTACAGGTGTATAAAATCAAAAAAATGGTAATTAAAGTAGGTTTTGGTCCTCCACAAAGTGAGAATGAGGAGGTAATAGTATATAATATGCCAATAGTGGATATAATGATTAAATATTTTGCCCCTGTCATCACAATGGAGTATATAAAAAACCTAGTATTAGCTATAAATCACAAGGTGAACGAAAGAGAAGAACTTGGTGAAATTGTAGCCACTAAGGAAGTGATATTTGAGCAAGCTAGTGGAAATATAAGTTGACACATCTCTGATTCATGATGGACTCGATCCTCTCTGACGCATTGATGTCAATTTTGCAGTGTTTACTCAATTCTGGAAGTGTTTAATCAGACTGAAAATTGGCAAATGTAACCATTTAATTCAAGAATGGATGGAAGCAAGTTATAGGAAACTATGGACTAGCCAGCTTGATGTATATCATGGGGAAGGTGTGGAATTAATCATTCAAGAGGTCACAGTGGGCCAGTAAGACAATCTGAATGTAATTGGGAAGAGTCAACATGATTTTATGAAAAGGAAATCATGCTTCAGTAATTTATTGGCAATCTTCAAAGAGTGACATGTGCTATGAGTAAAGGGGAACTCAATGACAAAACTGCACTTGGATTCCCAGAAGGCATTTGGAAAAGCACCACATAAACATTAATTGCACTAAGGAGCTTATGGTGTGGAGGATTAAGTATTGGCATGGTGGAACGTTAGTTGGCTGGCAGAAAACAGAGAGATTGCACGGTCGTTTTCTGATTGGCAGGATGTGGTATGTGCAGGGATCTGTGCTGACATCTCAACTCTTTACAATCTATAGCAATGACTTAAATGGAAGAACAAAGGTTAAATTTGCAGAGGACACAAAAGTCATGGGCAAACGTGTTGTAGAGAATACATAAGGAGGCTACAGACTGATATAGATAGTTTGAATGAGTGAGAAAATGTCTGGCAAGGTATGGTGCAAGAAAATGTGAAGTTGTTCATTTTGGCAGAAAGAATAAAAAGAAAGAGCATTTCTTAAATGGGGATTGACTGCAGAATGCAGAAATGGAAAGGGATGTAATTATTCTAGTGCACCAAAATGAACATGGAGCAAGCAATTAAGAAGGCTAATGGAATGATATCCTTTATTAGAAAAGGAATTGAACACAAAGTTAATGTTCTGCTTCAGTTATGTAAGGCATTGGTAAGACCATATCTCAAATCTGAGAGTAGTTTTGGTCCCTTTATTTAAGGAAAGATGTAAATACATTGGAAGTGGTTCAGAAGAGTTTTATTAGGTTGACACAAAGCAAAGAACCGTGGATGCCAGAGATCTGAAAGAAATGCAACAGTTGCTGGAGGAGCTCAGCAGGTCTAGCAGCTTCTGTGAAGAAAAACACAGAGTTAATGTTTCAAATCAAGTGACTTTGCATCAGAACACAGATGCTGCCAGACCTGCTGAGTTTCTCCAGCAATTTCTGTTTTTGTTAGATTGATACCTGTAATGGGCAAATTGCCTTGTAAAGAAAGATTGAGAGACTGGACTTATTTACTTTCGTTTATAAGTGAGGAGTGACTTGATTGAAGTGTATAAGATCTGGGCCAATCTTGACAAGTTACACAAGGGAAGCATATTTCCACTTACGGGTGAATCCAGAACTCAGGGACTCTGTTTTAAAACTAGGGATCACACATTTAGCATAGCAAAGAAGTTTATTTTTTCTCTCAAATAGAATTTACAAGGATGTTACAATTTAGAAGGGTGAAAGGTTTGAGTTGTAAGGAGAGGCTGGATAGGCTGGGACTGTTTTCCCTGGAGGGTAAGAAGTTGAGGTTGACCTTATAGAAGTTTCTAAAATCACGAGAGTCATTGATGAGGTGAATAGCCATCATTTTTTCCCAAGGGTAGAGGAGTCCAGAACTAGAGGGCATAGGTTTAAGGCAAGAGGAGAAAGATTTAGAAGGGACTTGAGGGTCAACTTTCTCCACACAAAGGGTGGTATGTATATGAAATGAGCTGCCAGAGGAAGTGGTAGAGACCAGTAGAATTACAACATTTTTAAGAGATTTGGACAGGTACATGGATAGGAAATGTTTCGAGGAATAAGGGCCATAAGCAGGCAAATGGGACTAGTTCAGTTTAAAAAAACCTGGTTGACATGGGCGAGTTGGGCCAAAGGGACTGGTTCCACATTGCCTGACTCTATGACCCTCAGAGCATTGCACAACTTTGAAACTCTGTACCTCGGGTGGTGGTGGAGATGGGGCCATTCAATATTTTTTAAGGTGGAGTTAGATTCTTGTTTGGCAAGGGAATGAAAGGCTATCGGGGTAAATGGTAATAAGCAATTCACAAATCTCATTGAATGATGGATCAGGCTCAAGGTGCCGGATCATAGAATCATAGAATCATAGAATCCCTACAGTGTGAAAAAGGCCCTTTGGCCCAACCAGTCCAATCTGAAGCTCAAAGCATCCCACACAGATCCATCCCCCTATAACCCACCTAATATACACATCCCTGAACTCTATGGACAAATTAACGTGGCCAAACCACCTAGCATACACATCTTTGATAACAAATTGTGGAGATGGATGAACACAGCAGGCCAAGCAGCATCTTAGGAGCACAAAAGTTGACGTTTTGCGTCCATTATCTCTGATACACATCTTTGGACTGTGGGAGGAAACTGGAGCACCCAGAGGAAACCCACGCGTGACCTACTTCTATTCTTAAATCATATGTTTGTATTTTCAAAGCCCACCTGCACCAGGCCCAGACCCAACAACTGTCTGAAAATCTCCGGCAGGGTACTCATATTGGCCCCACAAGTAGGGATCAGCATCAAGAGCCGCAATAATATTTACCAAGTGGATGCCTATGAAGAGATTTTTACATTGATTCAGCTGGTGGTAAAGCCTCAGCAGTTTCATCGCTCAGGTCAAAATTATATTGGAATTGGAGTCCATAGCCATTGTAAGATTCCAATTTGTATAAATGCATGCGCTTCTACCCTCAATATACAGGCATTTCATCATTCTGGTCCAATTCAAAGACACAAAAAAACCTTAAAGTGGGTTGGGATTGGAGTAGGTCAGTAAGCCTGCCTGCTTTTAATGGCCCACCCATGTTTCTTCTCATCTGTACAACATGCACCTCTACACAAGAAATTAAGCTACGCGTTTGTGCTCAAGAACATTTTTCACGGAGCAGCACATTTAAAAAACAACTGGCCACCAGAATTACTATCTCTGTCCACCAGAATTGCAGATATTCACAGCACAGTGGGAGGCCATTTTGCTCCCAGGATATATTGCTGCCTGGTCACTCATTTACTGCAAGATCTGTACAGTTAAAATTGAGCTCTACCTTCTCAAAGAAGTTCTGTCTTTTATTAATCATTAATAAGAAAGTTCACCAGATTTTTCTTTTCGGCTGTTACGTGTCAAATAAAAAAGTGTTTAAATCTGTGAATGAAATTCCCACTCTGAATTTTAATCATGATACATTACAGCATTTTTGTTTTGACATAAATTTTATTCTCTCAGCAGGTAGTTAACAAATGTCAAAATAAAATTTATTTTTCGTTCTGAAAAAACATAACACTGGCAACAATTGAAGATTGGCCTCTAGGTTAGGTAACAAAATGTACAACTGGTCTAACTCATAATATAAATGTCCTCAGGCAGGTGCTCAGGGCCAACCTCAGCCTCAGCCATATCCTTCCTACCACTTTAAGATGCTTTAAGAGTTTGTGCCAACCTTTCTGCAGCAGAGCCACCTGTGCTCTTGTGGTAAAGCTATGGAAATACTTTGCGATGTTAGATCTATAGCTTTGTACATCATTGCTTCTTTCAAATGATGAGGAGGGTTTTTAACAATGTTTTACAGGTGCAAATTTCTTTTGTCAGTACAAAAAAAATCATTTCTACCATTCTAGATGTTAACAAAGTAACATATTTTGCATGGCCCAAAGATCTGGGGACAGTTTTGAAGTGCAGGGTCTGGAATGTCAAACTTTTTCTTGATTTTCAAACAGGCAATATTATATCTTGCAAATTTGTAATATAATTCACAGGCATCAATGACATTGATTAATGAGGGAGAAATACACTCACAGACATAAGATATATACCTTAATGTATCATATAACAAGTAGAAAAGAGCTATTCCAGTTCTTGCAGAGGGGCCAGTAATCAATGGGTGTAGATTGAAATTAATTGCCAGATAGGTTTGATGTGTTTGAGGGATCATTACTTTCTCACAGAAGGTGGTAGAGATCAGAAATTCACTGCCAGAAAAGGTGGTTGAGGCAGAAACCTTCATAGTATCTAATAAAGCATTGTTGGGTGCTCATTTGAAATGCAATGACCCTCAAAACCTGGAAAGTGGAATTAGACTGCATGGTTATTTTGTTGGCTAGCACAAGGTTCATGTTGGAAATAACCTCTTTCTGAGCTGTAAATCTGTATGATTCGATAAAAGTATATGGAATAGCAAAGAGGTAGTAGTAAATGATGTTACTCAATTGAAATATCTTCTGGTATGGTTACTAATTACGGTGTAAGAAAATTGAGGGCATGTGAATCACTTTGTGGCTTTTTTTTTGTTTTATCTTTGAGTTTTTGAGATTGTCAGTGAAAGGGCTCAAATAGTTGAGTAAAGTGACAGATTTTTAAATATTTGTTCCCAGGCACACAAAATGCAAGAATGCAAATCAATTTCAAGTCAGGACGTCAAAGAGTATGATATTATTGTCATACAAATAGTAATTTTGTCTCTGTGATAACAACAAAAATTTACAACAGCTTATATTTAGTGGCCTTAATGTTCTATGGTGTTTCTCAGGAACATTAGAAAGAAATTAGATACCAAGCCACATAAGGTAAGGTTGAGGATATAGCCTGAAATAAGGGAAACAGATATTCCTCTGTACAATGAGACATACTGTGACCTAACACCATGGGCCATTTATTATATCTTCATCATTCATTCAGCATCAGCCTCCGTATGAGCATCAAGCTGGTGAAGGTGCCACATCGGTTGAGTAGCTAACACGTTACATCAAAAAGAGAGTGCCTGTTCTGCTCCAACCCCCTTCCCTTCCCTTCCTATTCCCAGACCCACACCAATCACTCAGCAGAATGCAGATCTTAGTGGCAATGACTTATAAAAGAGATGAATTCTGGCCAAAAGGTGACCTTTAATTTGTGAAACTTGAAAAGGTACTTTGGGAGAGGTAGATTTCATCATTTGTCATGTAAGGTTCAAGATGGACTTTAGTGAAGGCAATGAAAAGTTGAATGGTGACATCAGTGCTGCGGCCTGGGCAGTAGAATTCCAAAACAAAGCTGGCTTCTCCCAGTTGCAGAGCGCCATTGACTGTACATATGGGCACTGAGAGGGTCATATCAAAACACTACAGAATTCATCAATAGGGAAGAGTTCTATTTGACTAAATTTGAAGTGATCAAAGTTACCACTTCTTGAAGGAATAAGTCCCCTACTCTGGCAGCTGCCATGACTCATACATTCTGGAGTTCTCTCGAGTACCTGCTACATTTCAGGTGTCTTACAAAGCTGTTCATTGGGAGACAAGGACTGTGCACTGTGACCATGCTTATGACACGATTGAACAAACCCCTGACTAATGGGAAGCACAGATGTATTGCCGCCCATGCTTCAAATAGGGCTGCAGCGAAGTAGATGATAGTGTTCTTTAAGATATGGTTGTGGGGCCCTTCAGCATAACCCAGACAGAGTGCATTGCATTGTCCTGGCACACTGTCCTACACACAATTGGAGCTGGCAATGTGACAATGTGATAGAGGCTGAGGAACTGGGAGATAGGGAGCAGTCTCCAGAGAGGGTAGACAAGAACACTAGGGATGAGGGATCTCTCCTTGTGTTTGACAGAGATCAATGCAACAGGCATTACAATCCAGACAGGAACTGACTGACACATGGATGCAGTGGACGAGAACTGGATGCAATAGACCATTGTGGTAAGTAAATTAATTGCTGACCTGGTGCCTTGTGGGGGTAAAACACCACATGTTGTCTCTCTCTAATGAGAGAGTAGTCCTGTGGTCCTGTAGGGCTACGGTGACTTTAGCTTTTGACCTGCAGCCTTTTGTTTTTAATTTTTTGTTCACTTCAGCTGGCTGTAAATAAAAGCTCACTTTTGCAATTATTCAGTTGCTTGTCTGTATGTGCTATTCCCAACTGAACATTGACAAGGTATGGCTAAGGACAGCTAAACCGTGTGGACTTGATAGTTAAACAGTATCTAGGGTGAGTGAATAGGGTTGAATGTGAGGAGGAGTGTCAGCCATGAAACCTATGAACTGCAAACACCGTGACTTTGGGGCAGCTGTGCCACGCTATTGATGGTGAGGGACAATGCTGGACTGCCAACACTTATCCACATGCACAACACACTTTTAGAGATGCTATGTCTGCAAGGGACACTGCCTTTTCAGTAGATACCTATTGAGTGAGTAATTGTTCCAGAAATTGAGTGGTAAGATCGGGCTAGAATCGGGGTGATAGGAGAGTATAGGGATGGAATAGGTAATTAGTTAGGAATTGCTAGGCTTCACAGAACGTCACCTTCTGTGAAACATGATGAAGCTGGTAAATGAAGGAAGATTCAGACCAGGATTTTATTTTAAGAGAAATAAGACAAATTAATAATTGATATATTTGAAATTACTTGGTCATCAGTATAATCCTGTTGTCAGTATGCTCAACTATGTAATGATATTCAGGAGAATTCCCTGTACACAATGCGGAGGAATGGAATTGTGGGAGATATAGCAGTTTGGATCGGAAATTGGCTTGCTGAAAGAAGACAGAGGGTGGTAGTTGATGGGAAATGTTCATCCTGGAGACCAGTTACTAGTGGTGTACCGCAAGGGTCGGTGTTGGGTCCACTGCTGTTTGTCATTTTTATAAATGACCTGGATGAGGGCGTAGAAGGATGGGTTAGTAAATTTGCAGACGACACTAAGGTCGACGGAGTTGTGGATAGTGACGAAGGATGCTGTAGGTTGCAGAGAGACATAGATAAGCTGCAGAGCTGGGCTGAGAGGTGGCAAATGGAGTTTAATGCAGACAAGTGTGAGGTGATTCACTTTGGTAGGAGTAACTGGAAGGCAAAGTACAGGGCTAATGGTAAGATTCTTAGCAGTGTAGATGAGCAGAGAGATCTGGGTGTTCATGTACACAGATCCTTGAAAGTTGCCACCCAGGTTGACAGGGCTGTTAAGAAGGCATACAGTGTTTTAGCTTTTATTAATAGAGGGATCGAGTTCCGGAACCAAGAGGTTATGGCGAAGCTGTACAAAACTCTGGTGTGGCCACACTTGGAGTATTGTGTACAGTTCTGGTCACCGCATTATAAGAAGGATGTGGAAGCTTTGGAAAGGGTGCAGAGGAGATTTACTCAGATGTTGCCTGGTATGGTGGGAAGGTCTTACGAGGAAAGGCTGAGGGACTTGAGGCTGTTTTCATTAGAAAGAAGAAGGTTGAGAGGTAACTTCATTGAAACATCTAAAATAATCAGAGGGTTAGATAGGGTGGATAGGGAGAGCCTTTTTCCTGGGATGGTGACGGCGAGCACGAGGGGGCATAGCTCTAAAGTAAGGGGTGAAAGATATAGGACAGATGTCAGAGGTAGTTTCTTTACTCAGACTATTAAGGGAATGGAATGCTTTGCCTGCAATGGTAGTAGATTTGCCAACTTTAGGTACATTTAAGTCGTCATTGGATAAGCATATGGACATACAAGGAATAGCATAGGTTAGATGGGCTTGAGATCGGTATGACAGGTCGGCACAACATCAAGGGCCAAAGGGCCTATATTGTGCTGTGATGTTCTATGTTCTATGTAGAATTTGACATTTAAGGCTCCAAGTGGAATCTTCCCTTCCTGAAAAGCAGTAGAGAAAATAATCATTTAGATTCACATCCTGTCACCAGAGAAATTAAGTTCAGGGCAGGGAGGCCCAAGCTCAGCTCTCCCACACTGCCATCAATTGAGGTCCTAAAGTAGTCAATTAATGACCACTCAAGGGCTTTTTCGTACAACCACTGTGGTTAATTCTGTTAAGTAACTTTCCTAATGAGTGAAATGGTGCAGTTGTGATGTTTGGACAGACTGTGGTGGGAGGGGGTATGAGAATTGGGGGAGGTGGGCATTAAGGAATGTGACTCCATTGTTTCTGTGCTGCTCAGCTTCTAGGTGACACTGCTGCTCATTGTGGCTGCTTGCCTCTGATGGGATGACAACTTCAGGCAAGGTGGGACGTGTCTGACACAGGAAGCAATGCATTGAAAAGCCCACCAGATGACCAACCTACCTAGAAGATCCAGGTTGTAGAGGGATGACCTTTATGTTATGGCCACCACATTTGGAAAAGAATTTGGAGGATCTCAGTCTTGTGTTTTCTCAAATTTCTTGGAAAAACTATGAGGTTGTCACTAATAGAGGAGAAAAAGTGGTTCCAGGAGGGATATTTTATACTGTTAGAGCCAATTGCTGTAAAGTGTCCAACCTGAGGATATTTTAATGTCTGCACTTGAACAAACATAGAAGGAGTAAAAAAAATTGGTAAAATTATCTCAGAGAATGCAATAAATTATGATCTACTTGCAAACTAATTTTTGTTACAAACATATCAAGATTAGATTAAAACAGTAATTCTATATATTTCATGGAGACTGGGATAAAAGTATAGGTTATTTACTCAATATCGGTTGTAAAATTGATGTCTCATGCTTCTCAGAATTTCACACTGAACTTTAAAAGGGAATTCCGCTTAAATCATCATCTTTGTGGGTCATTGGTCGTTTGTGTTGGGCTGACTAATGCTCTTGCTGGAAACTGTGTACGGGCCGTTGCATTTTTGAGTGATGACGTACTTCCCTCAGGTGGATGGAAAGTCTCTTGGTAATTGCTAAAATAGCCAAGCAAAAAAAAAGCAAGGACCCTAACAAAGTTCCAAACTTCGGGCCACTCATTTTTGGTAAAAGCCAAACGCCGCAGTTTCAGGAATTCTGAAATAAAAGCAGAAAATGCTGGAAAACCCAACAGGTTTGGCAGCATCTGTGGAGAAAAAAGGAGATAAAGTTTTGTGTATGATATGACTTTTCTTTGGAACTGAAAGGAGCTGAAAAATAGTTGATTTTATGCAATTGACAGAGTAGGAGGAGGAGCAAGTGGAACATTAAAAAAAACTACCATTTTACAACTCATTTCAGTTCTGAAGAACAGTCATATCATACTTGAAATGTTTACTCTGTTGCTCTCTCCACTGATCTGGCCAGACCTCTTGAATTTCTCCAGCACTTTTTGTTAGCCGGAACACTTTAATTGATATTAAAGCACGTAGTCTCTTTTTTGCATTATTCATTTATAGGATGTAGGCATCAACAAATGAGTCAGCATTTACTGCCTGTCTCTAGTTGCCGTGGAGAAGCTGCTTTCTTGAACCACTGTCAGCCACTTGCTGTAGGGGGACCCATAATGCTGTTAGGGAGAGAATTCCAGGATTTTGATCCAGTGACACTGGAGGTAAGGTAACAGAATTTCTGGTCAGAATGACGACTGGCTTGGAGTGGAACTGGCGAGTGTTAGTGTTCCCACCTCATAAAATGTACATCATAGAAACATGCCATTAAGCCAAGGATAATGGGAACCGCAGATGCTGGAGAATCCAAGATAATAAAATGTGAGGCTGGATGAACACAGCAGGCCCAGCAGCATCTCAGGAGCACAAAAGCTGATGTTTCGGGCCTAGACCCTTCATCAGAGAGGGGGATGGGGTGAGGGTTCTGGAATAAATTGGGAGAGAGGGGGAGGCGGACCGAAGATGGAGAGAAAAGAAGATAGTTGGAGAGGAGAGTATAGGTGGGGAGGTAGGGAGGGGATAGGTCAGTCCAGGGAAAATGGACAGGTCAAGGAGGTTGGATGAGGTTAGTAGGTAGGAGATGGAGGTGCGGCTTGGGTTGGGAGGAAGGGATGGGTGAGAGGAAGAACAGGTTAGGGAGGCAGAGACAGGTTGGACTGGTTTTGGGATGCAGTGGGTGGAGGGGAAGAGCTGGGCTGGTTGTGTGGTGCCGTGGGGGGAGGGGACGAACTGGGCTGGTTTTGGGATGCGGTGGGGGAAGGGGAGATTTTGAAGCTGGTGAAGTCCACATTGATACCATTGGGCTGCAGGGTTCCCAAGCAGAATATGAGTTGCTGTTTCTGCAACCTTCGGGTGGCATCATTGTGGCACTGCAGGAGGCCCATGATGGACATGTCATCTAAAGAATGGGAGGGGGAGTGGAAATGGCTTGCGACTGGGAGGTGCAGTTGTTTATTGCGAACCGAGCGGAGGTGTTCTGCAAAGCGGTCCCCAAGCCTCCGCTTGGTTTCCCCAATGTAGAGGAAGCCACACCGGGTACAGTGGATGCAGTATACCACATTGGCAGATGTGCAGGTGAACCTCTGCTTAATATGGAAAGTCATCTTGGGCCTGGGATAGGGGTGAGGGAGGAGGTGTGGGGTCAAGTGTAGCATTTCCTGCGGTTGCAGGGGAAGGTGTGGGGTGTGGTGGGGTTGGAGGGCAATGTGGAGCGAACAAGGGAGTCACGGAGAGAGTGGTCTCTCCGGAAAGCAGACAGGGGTGGGGATGGAAAAATGTCTTGGGTGGTGGGGTCGGATTGTAGATGGCAGAAGTGTCGGAGGATGATGCGTTGTATCCGGAGGTTGGTGGGGTGGTGTGTGAGAACGAGGGGGATCCTCTTTGGGCGGTTGTGGCAGGGGCGGGGTGTGAGGGATGTGTTGCGGGAAATGCGGGAGACGTGGTCAAGGGCGTTCTCGACCGCTGTGGGGGGAAAGTTGCGGTCCTTGAAGAACTTGGACATCTGGGATGTGCGGAAGTGGAATGCCTCATTGTTGGAGCAGATGCGGCGGAGGCGGAGGAATTCGGAATAGGGATGGAATTTTTGCAGGAGGGTGGGTGGGAGGAGGTGTATTCTAGGTAGCTGTGGGAGTCAGTGGGCTTGAAATGGACATCAGTTACAAGCTGGTTGCCTGAGATGGAGACTGAGAGGTCCAGGAAGGTGAAGGATGTGCTGGAGATGGCCCAGGTGAACTGAAGGTTGGGGTGGAAGGTGTTGGTGAAGTGGATGAACTGTTCGAGCTCCTCTGGGGAGCAAGAGGCGGCGCCGATACAGTCGTCAATGTAACGGAGGAAGAGGTGGGGTTTGGGGCCTGTATAGGTGCTGAAGCAGGACTGTTCCACGTAACCTACAAAGAGGCAGGCATAGCTGGGGCCCATGCAGGTCCCCATGGCCACCCCCTTAGTCTGTAGGAAGTGGGAGGAATCAAAAGAGAAGTTGTTGAGTGTGAGGACGAGTTCGGCTAGGCGGATGAGGGTGTCGGTGGAGGGGGACTGGTCGGGCCTGCGGGACAGGAAGAAGCGGGGGGCCTTGAGGCCATCTGCATGCAGAATACAGGTGTATAGGGACTGGATGTCCATGGTGAAAATGAGGTGTTGGGGGCCAGGGAATTGGAAGTCCTGGAGGAGGTGGATTGCGTGGGTGGTGTCACGGACGTAGGTAGGGAGTTCCTGGGCCAAAGGGGAGAAAATGGAGTCCAGATAGGTGGAGATGAGTTCGGTGGGGCAGGAGCAGGCTGAGACGATGGGTCGACCAGGGCAGGCGGGTTTGTGGATTTTGGGAAGGAGATAGAAACGGGCCGTGCGGGGTTGGGGAACAATGAAGTTGGAGGCTCTGGGTAGGACCGTTAAGCCCAGTTTGCCTATGTTGAAGTTTCTGCTGCATATCTATATACTGTCATTACACTTCATCTAATCTACCGGCATATTCTGAGTGCTGTCTCCTTTTTGTATTTGTCTAGCCTCCCTTAAAATGCATTTGTGCTTAATGCCTCAACTTGTGCCTACACATTCTAAGCACCTGCCCCGCAAAAAGCAGAATTTCAATGACCTAGTTTTCAAACAATTTGACAGAGCAAAACTTATTTCAGCACGAGTGAGGTTCATCAGCCACGCTCAAGTCATACATTAAACGAGGTTGCAGACTTGCTTGCCGAGTGGCTGCGTTTGATTGCAAACATTGCGTCACCCTGCTAGGTTACATGGTCAGTGCGCCTCCGGTGAAGCGTCGGTGTTCTGCCCCGCTTTTTATTTCTATGCCTCGGTTTGCTGGGGGTGGGGGGCGGCGTTGGTATTATTTCCGGTTTTGTTCTTCAGTGGTTTGTAGATCAGGTCCAGTTCAACGTGTTTGTTGAGAGTTCCAGTTGGAATGCCAGGCCTTCAAGATTTCCCTAGCATGTCTCTATTTGGCTTGTGCCATTATGGATGTGCTGCACCAGTCGAATTATACAGGCCAAACTGGAAGAAAACTGGCAATCAGGATATATGAACACTAACTAGCTACCAAGAGACATGACCAATTCTCACTGGTCTCAATACACACGGACATAGCAGGACACGAATTTGACTGGGTCAACACATCCATAACGGCACAAGCCAAACAGAAACATTGCCTGGAGGCCTGGCATTCCAACTGGAACTCTGTCAACAAACACATTGAACTGGACCCAATCTACAAATTACTGAAGAACAAAACCGGAAGTAATACCAATCCCCCCAGCAAACCGAGGCAGATAAATAATAAGCACCAAGGAACACCAACGCTTCACCAGATACGCACTGACAATGTTACTTTGCAGGGTGATGAAATGTCTGCAAACAAACGCACTGGTTCAGCGAGCAAGTCTACAACCTTATCCAGATCCTGAGCTACAAATCTTCTCAAAAACATATATTGAATTTTATTATGGGGGTAACTTCTGTTTCACGATAAATCAAGTTAAGTTGCCATTTTCAAGATTCTGGTTCAATGTCTTCAGTAAAATTAAGAAATGTGATTCAAACTACAAAGGGTAGCAGCTGTTATTTTGACTTCTTGACGGCATAGCATGGCATTCAAACAGTATAAGAGCAAAGATGAAACAGGAAAATTGGCAAACCTACCTAAAATTCCTCCTTGAAAGATCTGTCCTCACTTCGATTGGACCTTGGAGGCATATTTAATTTTGTATTTCCCTGTGTTAAACAGAATTACATCACCTAATAAGCAGAATTGTATCATCTATGTTAAACAGAATTGGAAAGAATTTATGTGACAGAAATAGGCCATTCAGTCTATTGGGTCTATTGTGAATTACTGGGATGTTTCACACAAGACTCTTGAGCTGAATCTGGGCTGAGGGCTTCAGTTTGTGACCTCATCTGACTTTTGTAAAGCCACACTTTAAATCACAATGCCAAAATAGCCTCAAAGCTAAGTACCTACTGAGCTGCAGTGACATCTTCCACAGCATTAGCTTTCTATTAAATCCTTCTCAGCTTGGCAAATCACCCTCTCCCAACATTCCAAACAGACATGGCAGAACAAATTATATCTGCTGCACAACCTTCATGAACACGTATTTGGAACATACAAATTCAGCCAAAGCTGAATGGGAAAGAATATCTGAAAGTACAATAACTGATGGTGAAAGTGAGACTTTATGAAGAAAATCACTGGTGAAAATGAAACTGGATTAAATTAAATCAGCTACAGGATCATGCTCCAAACATGCGCGTGAATAGAATTTTCTGTTCTTTGAAGATGTTGGGAATATTTTTGAGCCATTGGGTTTGTTATTGCCTAGCTGTAATCTCCCCTGAAGTGGCCAATTAGCAGGTCCCCTCTGTGTTCGTTATTCAATTTAGGATGATGGCTGTGTTGTTGAAGTGGGAAGGCCAATAAGGTTCCTAAAGAGCTGGCCAGACAGCAGGCCACTGAAAAAAATGGGTGCTGCTGGAATATGTAGGAGAGGGCAAGGATCCTAAGAAGTACCACAAAGGTTTGAATGCAGTGTTTACAATATTGAAGGCCCGTATCCCACAGGTACCGGGCAAACCTCTGCCAAAGAAGGTGACTTATGGCCAAATCTGGGACCTTTTCACTTTTGCAGCTCCTGATGGCTTTCCCATCTACTAGTGGGAGGTCACCTATAAGCTGCCGCCAGCTTTCTGACTCTGTGAGTGGGTAGACTGTGTTGTTCTGATTCCACAACCAGAATGACTGCAAGAGGATAGGGACATGTTGCCATGACCTTTCCACATTTTGCTCTCAGTCTCGTCTCCAAATGCATATCCACATGCCTGCCCACATAATTCAAAGATTGGACTGACCATTAAGCAAAGGTTTAAGCAATACTTTTATAATTTCTGGGTGCGTTTTCTGTAGGCATTAGATCCCAGTTTCCCATCATCTCAGAATCTTAGCTTGACAACTCATTGTGCTGCATCCAGTTTATGGATGTTAAAAGAGTGCTTCAGAGTTCAAAACGGTGAGAACTGGCATCTGTCTACATTGTATCTGAAGTTGAATAGATCTCCTCTGTTGGCATTCAGGTTATTTTCTGAGAGTATTTAAAGTAGACTTGGATCTTATTGTAGGATTCATTTGTGGAATTGTGCTTTCTCTGAGGCTTGATGATAAATTCATCCAACAACTTGTGGCAGTAATGTGCAGCAGAGTTTGTTCAGTGATGGTACTAAATCGGATCGTTCACGAAAAACAGGTTACGGGGTTGTTGGTTTACTCTGGACATTTGTTGACCTATTTGCTCATGTCCAATATGAATATTGATTATCAGAGAAGTTTTTGTTAGTGGGGCATCACATTTTCCCTTTCTCAAACCACTATTCTTGTCTTGCATGGCCTGGTGAGTCTGTCTTTGTGGCTGGAGTTTGAAGGGATGCATTCAGGAAGACAGAAGCAATTTGTAGAGGAGAGAGGAGGATGAGAGTTCTGTACATGAAGCCAACTCCTCAGCAGAATACTTCATACACCTACAATTCACAGAGCAGCAATGTATTAGGCACTTTCTGTTTGAAAGGTGCCTATTAGTGATCTATGACATTGTCTGTAACCACAATTAGAGCCTCAGGCCCATGGCATGGATAACATTGCAAGTGACTGTCAAGGTCATCCTGACCTTTAACCTTTTATGATAACAGGCCAAACTGGGTGGCCTTAGCAATATCACACAATGCACAAGTGGTAGCCAAGGCTTTCCACACTGTCAGAGATATAGCCACAGCGTTTTCCCTGACAGACAGAACACAACAGAATAAGAAATCACTGACTTTACTTGCATCGCAGATTGATTTGTAGAGCAAGATACAACAGACAGCACCCATCCAGCTTCCCAACATTATTTTGATGACTTTCCAAATAAATAGGAGTTCCATTCCATCAGAATCCATTTGGCATCCAGAGGCAGCGATCAAGTAAGTCTGTGGTCAGTTTGCTGAATGCCAACCTGTTGCACTTCAACAATATTGCATTAAGACAGGTTATAAACTGGTTACAATGAGAAGTGGCAGCACCTCATGTTGTAGGAGATGCTGGCAGCTGGCACCTGGTTGTGATAATATATTTTTTAGGTAGTATACTACCACAAGCACTTCTTCTGATACTGGGTCCATGGTGCTTAGTAGTGTTAAATAATAAAAGATTAAACACTAATAAGTCTTCAGCAGAACAGGCACATATTTCAGTCATTAAGAAGTAGTTAATTACAGAATAATGAGATAACAAGTTATATCAGTTCAAGAATGTATGCTCTGTATTAATACTAGATTAAAAAAAAGAAATTGTTATCTCTGAAGAGATAGTAACTAAGACTATGCTATGAAACTGTAGAGAGTAGAACTGATTAACAACCAACAAGAAACTGAATGGCTTCTTCCAGAGACAGTCACTTACATGTCAGTGGGCAGAGCTATTCCTGCGTTTCCAAATTAACCCTTTCAGCTCAGTGGTCATAAACAATACCACACCTCACCAATTTTCAAAATATGTTAAAATGTTACATGAAAATCATTCACCAAAAGAATAGTTCATGATAAAAACCAGAAAATTTAAGTCATTGATCAAAATGTATTAATTTCTTTAAAATACCTGTTTCTTTTATTTTCCTTGAAAAGCAGATCAATATATTATGGAACATAGAACATTACAGCACAGTACAGGCCCTTCGGCCCTCGATGTTGTGCCGACCTGTCATACCGATCTCAAGCCCATCTAACCTACACTATTCCATGTACGTCCATATACTTGTCCAATGACGACTTAAATGTACCTAAAGTTGGCAAATCTACGACCATTGCAGGCAAAGCATTCCATTCCCTTACTACTCTCTGAGCAAAGAAACTACCTCTGACATCTGTCCTATATCTTTCACCCCTCAATTTAAAGCTATGCCCCCTCATGCTCGCCGTCACCATCCTAGGAAAAAGGCTCTCCCTATCCACCCTATCTAACCCTCTGATTATTTTATATGTTTCAATTAAGTCACCTCTCAACCTTCTTCTCACTAATGAAAACAGCCTCAAGTCCCTCAGCCTTTCCTCGTAAGACCTTCCCTCCATACCAGGCAACATCCTAGTAAATCTCCTCTGCACCCTTTCCAAAGCTTCCACATCCTTCTTATAATGCAGTGACCAGAACTGTACACATTACTCCAAGTGCGGCCACACCAGAGTTTTGTACAGCTTCACCATAACCTCTTGGTTCCGGAACTCGATCCCTCTATTAATAAAAGCTAAAACACTGTATGCCTTCTTAACAGCCCTGTCAAACTGGGTGGCAACTTTCAAGGATCTGTGTACATGGACACCCAGATCTCTCTGCTCATCTACACTGCTAAGAATCTTACCATTAGCCCTGAACTTTGCCTTCCAGTTACTCCTACCAAAGTGCATCACCTCACACTTGTCTGCATTAAACTCCATTTGCCACTTCTCAGCCCATCTCTGCAGCTTATCTATGTCTCTCTGCAACCTACAGCATCCCTCGTCACTATCCACAACTCCACCAACCTTAGTGTCGTCTGCAAATTTACTAACCCATCCTTCTACGCCCTCATCCAGGTCATTTATAAAAATGACAAACAGCAGTGGACCCAACACCGACTCTTGCGGTACACCACTAGTAACTGGTCTCCAGGATGAACATTTCCCATCAACTACCACCCTCTGACTTCTTTCAGAAAGCCAATTTCCGATCCAAACTGCTATATCTCCCACAATCCCATTCCTCCGCATTTTGTGCAATAGCCTATTATGGGGAACGTTATCGAGCGCCTTGCTGAAATCCATATACACCACATCAACCGGTTTACTCTCATCTACCTGTCTGGTCACCTTCTCAAAGAACTCAATAAGGTTTGTGAGGCAGGATCTTCCCTTCACAAAACCCTGCTGACTATCCCTAATCAATTTATTCTTTTCCAGATGATTATAAATCCTATCCCTTATAACCTTTTCCAACACTTTATCAACAACTGAGGTAAGGCTCACGGGTCTATAATTACCAGGGTTGTCTCTACTCCCCTTCTTGAACAGGGGAACCACATTTGCAATCCTCCAGTCATCTGGCAATATTCCTGCAGACAATGACGAGTTAAAGATCAATGCCAAAGGCTCGGCAATCTCCTCCCTAGCTTCCCAGAGGATCCGAGGATAAATCCCATCCGGCCCAGGGGACTTATCTATCTTCACCTTCTGAAGGATTTCTAATACCTCTTCCTTGTGAACCTCAATCCCACCTAGTCTAGTAGCATCTATCTCAGTATTCTGCTCAACAACATTGTCGTTTTCTAGAGTGAATGCTGTTGAAAAATATTCATTTAGTGCTTCCCCTATCTCATCTGACTCCACACACAACTTACCACTACTATCCTTGATTGGGCCTAATCTTATTTTTGTCATTCTTTTATTCCTTAAATACCTATAGAAAGCCTTAGGGTTTACCCTGATCCCATCTGCCAACAACTTCTCATGTCTCCTCCTGGCTCTTCTGAGCTCTCTCTTTAGGTCTTTCCTGGCTACCTCGTAGCCCTCAAGTGCCCTAACTGAGCCTTCACATCTCATCCTAACATAAGCCTTCTTCTTCCTCTTGACCAGAGATTCCACCTCCTTCGTAAACCACGGCTCCCGCACTCTACAGCTTCCTCCCTGCCTGACAGGTACATATTTATCTAGGACACACAGGAGCTTTTCCTTGAATAAGCTCCACATTTCTAATGTGCCCATCCCCTGCAGTTTCCTTCCACATCCTATGCTCCCTCAATCTTGCCTAATCTCATCGTAATTGCCTTTCCACCAGCTATAACTCTTGCCCAGTGGTATACACCTATCCCTTTCCATCACTAAAGTAAACATAACAGAATTGTGATCGCTATCACCAAAGTGCTCACCTACTTCCAAATCTAACACCTGGCCAGGCTCATTACCCAGTACCAAATCTAATGTGGCTTCGCCCCTTGTTGGCCTATCTACATACTGTGTCAGGAAGCCCTCCTGCACACTCTGGACAAAAACTGACCCATCTTTAGTACTCGAACTATAGTGTTCCCAGTCAATATCTGGAAAGTTGAAGTCTCCCATGACAACTACCCTCTCTCTCTCACTCCTATCGAGAATCATCTTTGCTATCCTTTCCTCTACATCTCTGGAGCTATTCGGAGGCCTATAGAAAACTCCCAACAGGGTGACCTCTCCTTTCCTGTTTCTAACATCAGCCCATATTACCTCAGTTGACAAGTCCCCAAACATCCTTTCTGCAACTGTAATACTGTCCTTGACCAACAATGCCACACCTCCGCCCCTTTTACCATCTTCTCTGTTCTTACTGAAACATCTAAATCCCAGAACCTGCAACAACCATTCCTGTCCCTGCTCTATCTATGTCTCCGAAATGGCCACAACATCGAAGTCCCAGGTACTAACCCATGCTGCAAGTTCACACACCTTATTGCGGACGCTCCTGGCATTGAAGTAGACACACTTCAATCCAACTTCTTGCTTGCCAGTGCCATCTTGCTTTCCTGAAACTTTATTTCGGACCACCCTGCTCTCAATCATTTCTATAGTCGAACTACAATTTTGGTGCCCATCCCCCTGCTGAATTAGTTTAAACCCACCCGAACAGCCTTAGCAAATTTCACCCCCCTCCCAGGATATCGGTACCCCTCTGGTTCAGGTGAAGACCATCTTGCTTGTAGAGGCCCCACCTACCCCAGAAAGAGCCCCAATTATCCAAGAATCCAAAACCCTCCCTCCTGCACCATCCCTGTAGCCACGTGTTCAACTCCTCTCTCTCCCTATTGCTCACCTCACTCATCTTGTAAAATAAAGAAGAACTGTGATATGCACCAATATGGTGGCACAGTGGTTAGTACTTCTGTCTCATAGTGCCAAGGACCTGGGTTTGATTGTAGGCTAGGGTAACTGTCTATATAGAGTTTGCACATTCTCCTGGTGTCTGTTTGGGTTTCTGCCAAGTGTTCTGGTTTCCTCCCACAGTCCAAAGATGTGCAGGTTAGCCGTGCTAAATGTCGAGTTCGGGGATGCGATAGGTCTGGGTCGGATGCTGTCTGGAAGATCAGTGTAGACTCAATGGGCTGAATGGCATCTTTCTGCACTGTAGCAATTCCATACAAAGCAAGTGAAACTGTGGCTGTCTGATGTATTGACATGCTGTGAAACCATCCATAGTTTTCTTGTGTTGTAAAGCAAACCAATAACTTCATCTGTATGCAACTTAGGAAATGTCCAGGTCATAATCAAAGGCCCACTTAAGGGCTTCTGCTTCAAGCAGACCTGTCTCTAGGTGGCGTTCACAACAGCTACTATGGGTGTGGTGAACTCGGGGATAGGGATTCCCTTAGTCAAGGAATCAATACCTGAACAAGAGACTGGACATTGGTCAGAAGCGGACCAGTGGAATGCTCCTTCACCCCAACACCCCACCCCGAGAACAATACCCCAGAACCCAACTTGCCTTTATCCTCTATTTGCAGCCACCACCTTCTCCAAGGCACTGCTGAACGCAAGAGGTGCCAGCCTCTGACTGGTCGGGGAGGCAATAGGCTAGAATTATTACTTGTCTATTAATCTAGCAATCCAGGTAATGTTCTGGGGTTCAGGTCAAATCCCACTCTGGCAGATGATAGTATTTGAATTCAATAAAAGCAATCTGGAATTAAGAGTCTAATGATGAACATGGAACCATTGTCAATTGTCTGAACAACCCATCTGGCTCACTAATGTCCTTTAGGGAAGGAAACTGCTCCAGACAGGTTCCAGAAAGGAATCTGGTGTGGCTTACCAGAATCTGGTGTGGTGTGAATCCAGACCACACAGCAAAGTTGTTGACTCTCAACTGCTCCCGCGCAGTAATAAATAGGCAATGCAAACTGGCCTAGCCAGAGACACCCATATCCTGTCAATGTGAGCAAAAAAATAAGCTGTTCTGGATGAGATTTCTACCCCTGAGATCTTGATTCCAGTGGCCTTTCAAAACATAACAAATTCATTCACTGGTTGAGGGCATTGCTGTCTAGGCCAGTATTTATTGGCATCTCTAGTTGCCCAGAGGGCTGTTAATAATCAACCACTTTTTAGAGGTCATTCAGCAAGGTTTCTCTGGAAGAGGTAGGGCACACCACTCGCTAGCTCTCTTCTATGCTGATGAAAGACCTGACACCTCCACAAGATTCCACTCAGCAATCAAGTAATCCATTCATGTTTACCATCCAAGGTCATAGGATCACCAATGGTAATTCGCAACCACTCATCAATATTTAAGTCAGCATGTCTTAGGAAGAAGGGTAAACATGTCAGACAATATTCAAGCAAAATCTCCCACCTTGACTTCAGCAAAATGTCAGCGAAAATTCCGCAGAAACATTTATGCTATTTTTCTGGTTATTCAGCTGATCTTTGGAAATTCTAACTAAAGATAAAGATAGCTAGTTTTCAGAATTTTAATGTTATTCTTTGTTGTTTATTGAATAGCTGATTCTTGTATAATTTTTTTTCTGATTTATTTCATCTTTTATAGATTCATAGAGTCAGACAGCACAGAAATAGTCCTTTCAGTTCAACTTATCCAGACCGGCCAGGGATCCTAATCTGACTTAGTTCCATTTGCCAGCAATTGACCCATATCCCTCTAAATCCTTCCTATTCATATACCCATCCAGGTGTCTTTTAACAGTTATAATTGTACCAGCCTACATCACTCCCTCTAACAGTTTGCTCCATGCACGTACCACGCTCTGTATCAAAAAGTTACCCCTTGGGTCCTTTTTATATCTTTCCCCTCTCACCTCTGGTTTTGGACCCACCCTCAGAAAAAGACCATGGCTTTTCACCCTATTCTTGCCCCTCATGATTTTATAAACTTCTCAATGGTCACCCCTCAGCCTTCGATTCTCCAGGGGAATAAAGCCTCAGCCCATTCAGCCTCTCGCTGTAACTCAAACCCTCCAGTCCAATTAGTTATTGAAAATGATTTTGACAACATCATAATCATTTGTTCATAAAGTGGATCATTGTATGAAGTGGTCCAACCCAAGGGGCTTTTGACTTAATATTGTCACCAAAAGATTGTGAAAAATAGAAGAAATACCTCATGCAGTGGGTTTCTGGAGCCTAGAACACTTTAAACACAGGGACTGACTGAGAAAATGACCATTTTAGGGGAGAAGTGGAGAAGCATTCAGAGGAGAGGTTGATCTCAGTCGTTAAGAAGAGTGGGATTTGATTTGGATTGTCCTGGCAAAGAACCAGCATAAACAGAATGTGCTGAGTAGCCTCTTTCTATGACACAATATTTATATTCCAAGACATTCTGAAGTAAATACAAATTATTTTGCACTTCATTTAACTCGTCACTGGAAGGAGAAGATTGTTAGTATTAGCATCTTCAGTTATACAGGTTTTGGGGATATCAGCTTAGTTTCTAAGCCCTGTCAACCTGAACTCTATGAAGAATATTGTAAATTATAAGCCATGATTTTAAGGATCAAAAAGGTGGTTGCTAAGTAGGTTGTAAAAGTTCACACTTGTGTAGTAGATAAGTTTGAAATTGAGGTATGCTGCTGAAGCCAAGTCAAAGAAGACTTTTTCCACATAAGAAAGTCAACGTTGAAAATGCAAACAGTCAAATGGAAACCAATACCAGTCAAATGAATTATGAACCAATATAAACAGTTGGATGTTGCATTTAATTTTCAGTCTGAGTCCGTTTTTATCCAAAGTGAATGAATTTCAGATTGAGTGCATATTGTAAGTCAGTACATAGCATTTTCCATATTTTGTACCTGCCATTGAAATATATGAAACTGAAGTTGGTTTCCCAAAAGAGTCACAGAAGGTAGGTAGAAACCTGTTTCCAACTAGAGCTTTGATATGTAGTAGACTGCTCTCACTGATACCCAGCTCATCATTATAGAGCAGACCAGGAAGCAGGTTATCATTTCTTCCATCCCCAAGCAGTCTCTAAACACAGATTTCATGCTGCTTGTTGGCTGCAATTTTGATATAAATTTTTGTTATGTGTCTGAACCAAACTCCTTAAAGCCACCAATATAGACTGCTCTAAAGAGGCCTCTCCAGAATTAAACTCCCCCAGGGACAAACGTACCTTATTTTAAGGTTCTAGGTCCTGCATCATTCATGAGGTCTCAGCATGAAAATTAATTAGAATTCATTAGGATTCCATCACCCATTGAGACCACAAGCTTGTTTCTACCTAGTAGAAATTTATTCCATCACCCCACAACCTGATCTTATATCTGATTGGCAGAAAAATGCATACACAAAAAAGAACATAATAGTGTAGCCTGTCTGGAAAGAAAACTTTCTCATTCCAAAAAGTACCTGAAGAATTGGTCTTTTGGCTGTGGCAGAAACATGGTCAAATATGAAAACATGTTAGAAAATGGAGTGAAAGCTTACAAAGCACAACTTGCTTTTATTCTCTGCTATGAGCAATAGTGGGCTTAAGCATCAGAAGACAATTTGTACTCAGCAAGGTAAGTGATGTTTGAGAGACTTGCAGGGGCACCAGAAATGCCTCTTGTTTTAGCTAGAACCCCCAGAGAATGCTCTCTACTGCTAATTCATTTTCCTATGCTTGATTTATAACTCTTAAGGCAAAAGGGCTAACTAATACAGAACTCTGGGCAATTTTCACAAAATATGCTGGATTAATGGGAATGAGATTTCCCTTTCTAGCTTCTTCTATTTGGTTTCAATTTCCTTGTTTCAGACCCATCAAGGTAATGTATTGAACAGAAAGCCATAGTACCAAGGAATCTGCATGCTGCTATACACCTGTGATTAGTCTATGAAATTGTGTGGAGTCTGTCTGATGATTTGCAATTAAAATTGCAGTTCACAGGAAATTAGGTTATAGAACAAAAGAGAAAACGAAATTTCTAAGAACAGATCTCAAACTGTGATAGATACTGTATATTCTTTTTGCAATCTATGTTCGATTGTAGTTTGAGAGGGCTTACGTCATGGATTGAAGTGCTTAGTTGCAATAGGAATAGATACAGGAATCAGGGAAAGCATAAAAGAAAACTGTCTCGTTGCTTGGCAGAACGGAGCATTATGTGTGCTGTGAAGAATTTAGTAATTTACCTTCTCAGAAACATCTCCAATGAAACCATCAAACGATAAAATCTTGATTAGCCTATAACTGTATCCACAGAACACCTCACAAGATGCACCTCAATGTTAATTCTTGTCCTTGCTTTTCGAAGATAGTATCATTAGAATTTCCTGTAACTTTGATCATGGGCTGTCGAAACAAATTAAGCCCAGAAAATAAGTGGTGAGACCAGTGTAGCCAGTAACTACAGATTCTGGCTAATGAGTAGTTTAAAATGCTTAATGTGAGGATTTATTGACTAATTGTGAATGCCAGTGTTGTCTGCACTATGGGTATGTTGGAATAGGTATTATTGCCTGCAGCATACAACACAGATGTTCATCCCTTGTGCGAATGTCTTGCTGTCAACACATACCACTCTGAGGCTTCGATATCCATCTTAGTAAACACCTTATTAGTAAGGCTGCACTCCATTTGATTGGTGCAACTAGACATTTGTGTGTCTAGATTTTTGATTTAATAAAGACGATGCTCTAAAAAAGAAATCAAAGTAGAAAATGCTATTTAACCATCCTCTTGGCTATTGCCTGCCTTTGGCTTGTGTCTTATCGCCACATATATATGCACTGACAACACTGCTTCCATCTATTTTCTATTACCAACAAAAAGAATCCTCGATTTGAATTCATCAGTAAACAATAAACATAATGAAATATGCGAGGATTTTTTTTTGTCGAGAATACAACCCACGTTTAGAAGTACATATGAGTAACTGTAATTACACGTGACACCAATTACTCTGTTACATTGTATTAAATTTTAATGGAAAATTCCACAAGAGAATTGATGCCTAATTGCATCTTAATTTGCATAATTTTGCATATTAATTACCTCTCAGTTGAATAATAAATTTCAGCACTTTTTTTAATTTATGCACAGACACAAAGGAAGTTAAAAATTTAGTAAATTCAGGAAAGAATCAGGACCATATGGAAGCATATTTTACTAATAAAGGTATTGTGCCATGGGTAGAACCAGTGTGTTTATTTATATCCAAGGTACAACTTTGCATGTTAACAATAACTATGCTGCAATGAGGTGATTTTGCAGTCTGAATATTTCTGGCTTGCACCAAAAGAAGCAAGCACTTACCATGAGTACTTTGGTTTCAGTGAGAAATGACAATATTAAGGAAAGCTCAGGATATTTTCCATTTTGTTTCTGAAAATGGTGATCTAATTTTAACAGGCCATTTATAACTCCTATAGTACATTGCTTACAGGTAATCTGGGGCACAGCTTACTTCACCTATAAATGATGCAAGAATTTGTATTAATGTTATCTATGTTAATGGCCTTGATTGTTTACTTTCTGGGTACTTGACTTGTGTAACGAACATTATCATCTGCACATTCCTCTACAAGTCATATGCCATCCTGACTTGGAACTATATTATTGTTCCTTCAAGGTTATGAGGATAAGTATCTGGAACTCCATTTGTAATAGCACTCTGAGTATATCTACACCATGGCAGCTTCAAACTTTGCCTCGTCACCACTTTCCCAAAGGTAATGAAGGATAGGTTGCAAATGTTGACCTTGTCAGTGACGTTCAATTCCCATGAACAAGTGTCAAGAAATAAAAAAACTCAAGGTCCAAAAATTGTATCTCAGAAAATTCTGATAAGATTCTGCTCTCGGCTCTCAGCTAATTCCATGTTGTATTCCTAATCACTCTTGTTCCCATCTTTCTCACTACATGGGGAGTATCAATCTCTTCCAGTTTCATACACTGCTCTCCCATTTCACATTGTCTCATTGCCACTGCTTACTTCACAGTACATTGAGTACCTTAAGACTGCTCTCAATTCTTCTTGAGCCAACATCCTTTTCATTGCCCAATACAACTAGTAATAATTTTAAAGTTGCCCTTTCCACACATGACATTACTTTGATTCTGGCCACTATCCTGTACAGTATCACCTTCACCCTAATTCATTCCACCAAACCATTCTGTTACTGAGCTAATAACTCACTGTCTTGAAATAATAATCCAAAGTATGTGAGTTCAAGTCCCACTACAGCAGTTTGTAAATTTGAATCTAGTTTGAAATAAATTGTGGAATTAAATTATCTAATGAAATATCAGTGAAAGTGAGCACAAAGCTGCTGGGTTGTTCTATAATCTGATTTACTCATATCCCTTAAAGAAAGAAATCTCTGTTCAAATGCATTCTTTCCTATAAGATATTATTAAATTGGAGGGGTTCAGAAATGATTTACCAGGATGTTGCCAGGAGCGGAGGGTGTGAGTCATGGGGAGGGGCTGAATAGGTCAGGATTCTTTTCATTGGAGCACAGGAGGTAAAGGGGTGACATTATAAGTGTCTATAAAATCAGAGGGGCATTGATAAGGTGAATATCAAAGGTCTTTTCTCTAGAGTAATGGAGTTCAAAACAAGGGGGCATAGTTTTAAGGTGAGAGGAGAAAGATTTGAAAGGGACCTGATGGGCAGCCTTTTCACACAAATGGTGGTTTGTGTGTGGAATGAACTCCCAGAGGATGTAGTAGATGCAGGTACACATGCAACATTTAAAAGATATTTGGACAGGTACATGAATAGGAAAGATTTAGAGGGAAATGAGCCTTACACAGACAGGTGGGACTAGATTATTTTGGAGTTATGGTTGGCATAGATGAGTTAGACCGAAGGCTCTGTTTGTGTTGTATGACTATGTGACTCTGGTCCTATACCAATAATGTTAAATCTTCACTGCTGTCTGAAATGGCCTTGTAAAACACTCAACTGCAGTGGTCAGAGATAGGCAATAAATGACCTTGACGATGGTATTCACATCCCAAGAATGAACTTTTAAAAATGATGATCTTGTTTGAGAAATCCCTTATTCTGCCTTATATGTGAATATTGTGTATATGTAACTGGCTTCTAGTTCAACTTCTAGTTGTCCAAAACTCTTACGTGCTGACAGGAGATGATCAGGATACCTCATTGTTTAAAATCACTCACTGCCTTTACAGGCGCCCTAATGTTGGTTTGGCTGCAGTATCATACAAATTAGGATCATAAATAAACCATTTAACTCGTCTAATCCACTCCATAGCTCAGGAAAGTCATGGCTTAGCTGATTGTGACCTCAATGGGGTTTTGAAGGGGTTGGGGTGAGGGGAGGGCCGTGTTGACCGAGCTGGGAAGGCGGTAGCTGGTGGAGATACAGAAGGGGAGTTCGTACTGCTGTTCCTCAGTTACTGAAGGCAATGGAGGCAAACGAAGCAGAGCGGCGACCTGCTGCGAAGAAACGTAACCTAAGCCTCAGCGGTCATGTGGGTTTTGACAGTCTCCCCGATCAATTAGTCGGCAAGTCTGTATTACAAGGCTTCTGTTTCAACATTCTTTGTGTAGGAGAAACCGGTATAGGTAAATCGACGTTAATGAACACCCTGTTCAACACAATGTTTGAAAGTGAAGAGGCTACACACTACAAACCAGGTGTTCGTTTAAAGCCACAAAGTTACATGTTGAAGGAGAGAAATGTAGACCTTAAACTAACTGTTGTCAATACAAAATGAACACAGCAGGCCAAGCAGCATCTCAGGAGCACAAAAGCTGACGTTTCGGGCCTAGACCCTTCACCCTCTGATGAAGGGTCTAGGCCCGAAACGTCAGCTTTTGTGCTCCTGAGATGCTGCTTGGCCTGCTGTGTTCATCCAGCCTCACATTTTATTATCTTGGAATCTCCAGCATCTGCAGTTCCCATTATCTCTGTTGTCAATACAGTGGGTTTTGGTGACCAAGTGAATAAAGAAGAAAGCTATAAAATTCCATATTTCCCATCAATCCCTGATAACCATAGACTTCTTTGATGGGAAAAACATCTGTTTACCTCTGCCTTAAAAATAACTGCATTTGCTGGAAGTCTTCCCAAAGTTGGGAATCCGGATACTTTAGTCAAAATGAAATTCAGTGCACCTTTAGACAATATGGTGCATCTCCAACAAAGAAGAACACAATGCAAGAATTACATTAGTAAATGAGGTAATTGGAAACTGACATTATGAGTAGAAAAGTAGCAATGTGAAAGATAAGTGTTTTAGTCTGGAACTTAATGTATTTTAGTTAAAAAGTGACAAAATCCTGATTAATTATTTGGAAAAAAGATGACAGGTCAATCAGTCGATCAGTGATTAGATATAACTACTGGACATATGGTAGCATGCTACATAGAGTGCAGAAGCAGGGTTAGATTTTATGCACAGGAGCTGGACTGCCTAGGGGCTGAAATATCAGAGATTGCCTGTCTCTGTTAGCTCTGAAAGCCATGATTGGATTTTACAATTACCAGGCAGTTAATTGCCTGAGGCTTTGGTTTCCACCTCCATGTGGGAGGATGACCCAATCCAAGTATTATTGATCAATCAGATGACTGTTATCTCTTGATGACCGTGAGGTTCAGAGTGAAATATACTGGAAGAAAAGTATATTATGTTCACACATAAAAACACAGCTGTGTTGACTCTACATGGACTTTCAGTCTCCAAGTTCTAGGATTAAGAGGGTGAAAGGAGACACACACACACACACACACACACACACACACACACACACACACACACAGAAATTGCTGTAGTCATCAAAGAAAGAAGCTACATGTTTTGTATGAACTACCAGACAGAGTTTAGAGGGAAGGACCGTCCAAGGGGTTTGTCCTTGAAGCTCCAAGAGAAGAAATGACCATTGCAAATCCTGCTGCAATGTTCACTTTTGATAATTTTCCAGAAATTGAGAGAAGAGCCTTTTAACAATCATTTGACACTTTAGCTTAGTGAAACAAAGCATAACAACCTACAGGAATCTGGGAATGATGTTGCACTTGTTCCTGTAAAATCTGCAATTGTGGGGACAGTGAGCAGTGGGAGTTTTGGTTCTGGAAAAGTTAAAGGGGATGATATATCTCCTGTAGTTACCTAATGTTACCTACTAAAAATAGTTCTTAGACAATGTTGCTTTGCACGGTGGTTCAGTGGTTAGCAACTGCAGCCTCACAGCACCAGGGACCCAGGTTCAATTCCAATCTCGGGCAACTGTCTGTGCAGTTTGCACATTCTTCCTGTGTCTGCGTGGGTTTCCTCCAGGTGCTCCAGTTTTCTCCCACAGTCCAAAGATGTACAGGCTGGGTGGATCGGCCATGCTAAATTGCCTGTAGCGTTCGGGGTGTATGGGTTATAGGGGGATGAGTCTGGGCGGGATGATTCAAGGGGCAGTGTGGACTTGTTGGGCCAAAGGTCCTGTTTCCACACTGTAGGGAATCTAATCTAATTTGTTCGTTAAAGTAAAAACCTTAAAACTCGATATCCTGCCACTTAATAATTTCAATTGTATTTGGAAACTCAGATCTCTTCTTTAAAGTTATTCATCTGTATGGTGGTCAAAACAATGTGAGTGCCTCTGTTGACAGTAAAATGCCAATGGAAGCAAATAATCAACAGTCACAGAATCCTGTACCAATTTCTAACCTCACCTGTGTGCTGTTGTTAAGGGGATATTTGTGCGGGTGGGCATGAAAAGGAGGTATAAAACTCCCAACTATTGAATATGCAGGTACAGAATTATTATATTATGTGCAAGTATTCAGTATACAATTATTATGCAATTTAAATACAAATTACCCTTCGAAGCACAATGGGCTTTGTGTCTGCTATTGAGCCAGAAGCTTCAGGTTTAAGTCATATGCTAAGGAAGGTGTGTTTATAATGTGGCCAAGTCAGAGAGGCGATGACCTAGTGGTATTATCGCTGGACTGCTAATCCAGAGACCCATATAACGTTCTAGGGACCCAGATTTGAACCCCACCACAGCAGATGATGGAATTTGAATTCAATAAAATATCTGGAATTAAGGACTTAATGATGACCATGAAACCATTGTAAGGAAATTGCCATCCTTACCTGATCTGGCCTACCTATGACTCCAGACCCACAGCAATGTGGGTGAATCTCAACTGCCTCTGGACAATTAGGGATGGACAATAAATGTTGTCTTGCCAGCAACGCCTTCATCCATTAATGAATAAAGTAAACAGCTTGAGTATCAGAGATAATGGGAACTGCAGATGCTGAAGAATCCTAGATAATAAAGTGTGAAGCTGGATGAACACAGTAGGCCAAGCAGCATCTCAGGAGCACAAAAGCTGATGTTTCGGGCCTGGACCCTACTCTGATGAAGGGTCTAGGCCCAAAACGTCAGCTTTTGTGCTCCTGAGATGCTGTTTGGCCTACTGTGTTCATCCAGCTTCACACTTTATTAGCTTGAGTATCAACTTGTAATTCTTTCATACATCATGGGCAGGCAATGAGAGTAGGAGAGAATCCTTGTCAACCATGTGATGAATAGAAATTAGTGCCTCTACCATGAAGATCCATAGTTCCCAGCTAAAATACACACGTAAAAGTGTGTGTTGATACAGGAACTCTGAATTTTTGCAAAGGAGTTGATTGGCTCAGTTGGCTACATGGCCAGTGGGAATCCGTTTCATGCCATCAGCCCAGGGCTTCATCCACATTCCATCTGCAATATATTCAGGGCTGGCCTCCTTGCCTCACATGTGTGAGAGTTCACATTGCTGGGGGTTAGATCTGCCTTCAGACAGATAGTTTAAAAAGAAGAAATACAAACTAATTGGGAATACAGTCAAATTCATTTGCTGTCACTTCCCTCAATATATTCACCTTTCCAACTCTCTCCCCTTCAAGACCCCACATTAAAAAAATGATTGTTGAGTAAGTGTTTGGTCTATTTTTCCTCCTAATGTCACTTTTTCTGGATCTACATCCACTTTTTCTCCTTGGATCGCTGAGAATTACTGTAGAGCACTTTTATATTAAATACCATCCATACTTGATGAATGGATTGTCTATTATAATGAAAATGTCAATTCAAATGTTTGAGTTTGTTCTTGAAAACTAATATTAAGTTTCAGTTGATAATAAAATGTGAGGCTGGATGAACACAGCAGGCCCAGCAGCATCCCAGGAGCACAAAAGCTGACGTTTCGGGCCTAGACCCGAGCTCTCTGATGAAGGGTCTAAGCCCGAAACATCAGCTTTTGTGCTCCTGGGATGCTGCTGGGCCTGCTGTGTTCATCCAGCCTCACATTTTATTATCTTGGATTCTCCAGCATCTGCAGTTCCCATTATTATTAAGTTTCAGTTGTGTTGGTCAATTTTGCTTAGTCAAGGTACAGTACCAACAAGATAAGACATGAGATCTAATATTATTTTATCTGATTGGGTTTTAATTATCAGAACTAGCACTGAACACTTCCTTATTAGTATAATAGCAATGACTATAGAATATCATTTTTGAGGTGTGTGTATTTCTTATCAGTGAATTCACTTGTTCATAAACGAAATTCACTATATATATTTTCATTGCTAGTTTTGACCTTGTGAAAGTATTTTGTACTGTCAATTTATCAGAAGTAACTTTCAGCTCAATATTCTTATATTAATTTCATGTTAATTGACCTTCAATTCTTCACAGATAAACTATAATTATAAATGTACATAAAAAGAAACCTAAAATGGAACTTAGAAAGACAGTGAAGCAATATATTAGGATACCAGTTGATGATAAAAGAGAAATGCCAATGGCATTTATCAACATCAGTATATTTGTCCTGGTAGAATAGGTCAACTTAGAAATGAACTAAACCTTGTTGGGGCTCAGAAAATCGCATTAAATCCTAATAAGAATTTGCCATCAGTGCTTACAGCAGCAAATGAAGAGAGAACTTTAGACGTATCTGAGGAAAGTATTGGAAGAGACACCTCTAGAGCTGAAAATTCACAAAGAAATAATTCATAAGTGTAACTTAATGTGGAAAATACATTGAGTGCAGATGATCTACATTACAGAATACTAAAAAAAGCTGAGGATGAGATTGCCAAAGCAGGAATGGGAGTTGCTTCAAGAATGTAAAATATTGGAGTAGAATTTTCAGTTAAAGTATGTTTTGCATGAGATCTGCCATAGTGTGGAATTACTTTTCTCACATGATCTTGCACTTGTCCATCTCATTAATACAGCAGCTGGGTCCTTTGTCCATGTGACTGGTGACAGGAGGCCAGGCCTCCAGGGCATCACAGCCTGGACTCAGGCAGCAGCCCAGGTTAGTGAAGTGCTCTGAGTGAAGTTGGATGCCCAACCATGTAGAAAAAAAGGACAACAATCTTTTGTGCACCACTAGAATAAGTGACATTATCTTCTCTCTGATATCTCATTCTCACAGGACCACCTTTCATCCTACTCTGGCACTGCACACACATCCTACCAAGCTTTATGGACAACACCTCTGATTAGTGCACACATTATGTCCACCCAGTTTTTCTCATTTACCTCACCCTCCCAAACTACTCACCCTACCTGCCCTCTGCACTTCCTACTCAGACATTTGAGGTGCCACACCACTCCTCTAGCTGATTCATCTCCAGGAATAGCTCTTCCATTCACTTTCATTACACTCGGTCCCTCTCTTTGTTTCATTGCAGGATAAACTAGGCGCAAACTAGGACTAATGTCTCCACAGCACCCGACTGAGTCAACTGTAATCCCTGAATTGTTTGTAGCATTTACCGTGACCCATTCCCTGGGCAGAGGGATGCAGACCATGAGATAATGGGAGGACCAAATGCCTGACTAACTGCAGCCAAACCATAAGACTAAAATACAACAAGCTCCTTGACTGAGTGTGACAACACTCCCTGAATGATAGGACTAAAGTCTGCACCCTTTTGACTCACGCATGGCCATTTCCCTGAAGCGCATGCAATGTGTTGGCTGCATGCCGGTACATGCTGCATATATAACAATGACATAACGTGGTGCCACACAGTTATATGTTCACCCCTTTGGCTGTTTAATGCTTCCCACCACGACAGGCTCCTGCCTTGCCCTCCATAATGCAAGTCACACAGGCTGGAAATTTACATCTGAACAATGAATACCCTGCAAAGTAATGTGAGGCACTCAGAAACTGGCAGACTCTAAGCACAAAGTGAGTGAGAAGACAAGATAATAGCCATCAGATGCATGCTGTGCAGATGTGTAGATGCATTTGTGTGTCTGTGTGACCTGGAAGAACAATGCAGGTTTGGGCATACCTAAGTTCTAAACTTGAAGGCCTGGAGTGTTGTGGGAAATGGTCTGACAGCAGGCATGATGATATGGTGAGGCTGGTGGTTTGTTAATGCCTCCTCGTGTGGATGGAAGTTCAAGGACTATAATGGCCAGGGACATAGTGGTGAAGACACTCAGATGATCGTGGGGGCAGGCAATTGTCAAGCTACAGCTATCAGCTACATACTTTGATTTACATCTCGGAAATTTGCGCTGTCTAGTTTCTTGGGGATAAAGAAGGGAATTGGAAGTACCTCGAAACTACAGCAATTTGGGATATTAATAGGATACAAATGCTCAGAAATACGGCAGCCATCACTCAATTTCAAGAATCTGTAGTTGCCAACTAAAATTTAAGGAGAAATGGTAAAAGGCTTTAGTCAATGTCAAGACTCTGTTTTTATTATTCTCCCCATTTTCTCAACTTTCTTGCCCTTGCTTATAATATGCCAAAGAGGGGAGAATTCTACCCACAGAACATATCTGTAAAAGGTTAGGAATGAATAGTCCAGGTAGCTTTACCTTGGATGTTAGTAGGTCTTATGGCACATTTTATGAATTTCTACACCTGCTGCAAATGCAACTTTGAAGTTCTAGCAAAGACATCTGAGAAAAATCCAGTAGGTTCTCTATCAATTAATTTTAATGCTTTCATTAATCTCTGCACCTAAATTCCTGAAATGAATTTCCTTTATATGAAGTTCTGCACCAACAAAGCAAATTCTTAAAATTTACCTTGTAGAACCAATAAAATTTATGACTGAGATCATTAGCATGATCACGCTTTTCTGTAAATGAAATGCAATGGAGCTGCAGTACAGATCATCCAAGAGCGAATTCGATGGCAGAACAGGTATGAGGGATAACATGTATACTTCTGTCCCTATGGAGCCATATAAAGTTAAAAGGTATGCAGTGAAAGATGTACATGTTGATTTTCTAGAGGAATTTGGTAAGATGCAACTCAAGGATGCGCCTGATTTGACAGAGATATATGTAGGGAATGGATACAATGATCTCATGGCCACCTTCTGTACCATAACAATTCTTTGATTCTGAGAAAGCAGAGTATGGGATTCATTGAATGTTTCTAATTTGGTTTAATATGGTTAACGGTGAGAGCAAGGAAATCAATTCCAAGGCTACGTTTCTTTTCCATAGTCCTACTGTGGGTAAAAGAGGGATGATTATTAAAATGGACTGAAATGATCTTATTAAAGAGTGTGGGAAGCTGTGAAGTGGAATGTGGAAGGCTAGGAAGACACAGAGAGACTCAGAGGTGTGTGATAGATGCAGTTCAATGCAAAGATATGTGAAATTGCACATTTTGGGGAAGAGATAAAAGATGGAAGTACAGGTTGAAAAGACCACTTCATGTGCATGAGGCACTACAGTGATGTTCAGCTTTGTTGAGGGCATAGCTAAAGTGACAACAAATCAGGTGCCCATTATGTAGTCCATCTGACTTTGCCTTTAATTGATTGCAATGGAAACTAGGTGACCATGTAAAAGGATTTCTGATTTGTTACTGTCCATTTTATTCTTCAACCAAGGTGGATTTTCACACTTAATGAAATACAAAATATAGAAATTATGTTGACTTTGTACAACATATGGGTACAAAAAATTTAATACTAGATGAAGTTTTGGACACCCTACTATATCAGAGCTATGGAATGAGTGCACTGAAAGTCTGTTGGAATGATACTAGGGCTGACCAGTCATTATCAAAATGAAAGTATCAAGCATTGATGTTATTCTAATGGGAAAAAGCAGTTTAGAGAGGGTTCTAGAGAGGTTTTCAAAATTCCTAAAGGTTTTTGGAAGGTGGAAGAGAAAATTGTCTCATTGATCATTAAATTAGTACCAAGGATTATTACCGGAAGGACAAAGATGGAATTTAATGGGATGTTTTTATTTTAAATAGATTACATCGAGGTCATGGGAATACTTGATTATCCATGACCATCTGTGACCATTAATACATGGATCTTAACAGGATTTAAAAGGTAAGTGGATAAATATTTGAAAAGGAGGGGAGAAGAGGAATGTAGAAAGGTACATGTAAAGGGCAAGGAAATGGAATTGAAGTAAGTAATATCAATTGAATAAAAAACAAAAGAACTGCGGATGCTGTAAATCAGGAACAAAAACAAAGTTGCTGGGAAAGCTCAGCAAGTCTGGCAGCATCTGTGGAGGCGAAAACAGTTAATGTTTTGGGTCCGGTGACCCTTCCTCAGAACTGAAGAAGGGTCAATGGACCCAAAACATTAACTGTTTTCGCCTCCACAATATCACTCGAATTGCTAGCACTAGCAAGAGACATTTGGGCTTAATGGTCTCCTTAATGTTGTAACTTCCTGTAATTTTATGGAAACAATATGGTATCAATCACTCAGTTGGTAACATGGTAAAATCATTTAATGAAATATTACAATAATTAATGATCATGAATTTACAACAAAGCTGCATGTGGCCTTAAATTAATTTGAAACAACTATGGACAAACTTCAAGTCAAGTTTTGTGTTTTAATACTTGTCAGTTCAGATTTTAACCTTTCTTTGGCTTACTTTGTTTCTTAAAGAGTATTTTATGTCACACGACACTCCGTAAATTACATAGACAAGAAGAGAGTATAAGGAAAGGTTTTCAGAAGAATATCTGACTGAAACATTAGCCCAGCTTTTCACTTTCCCAGCATCACTAGTATTGCTTCATGTTTTGTTTCTGTACCAGGCTTGATGATAATGGTCTGTAACCAAGTAAAGAAGGGGGGAAATAAGTGAAGATTTAAACTAAATCATAGTGCCCGTGTTTATTTCTGGAGACCAAGTGCAAGGCCATTGCTTTCAGTGAATATTAGTGCTAAAGTAGTTAGCAGACTTCATAGCTCTATGTAAGGTTACTATATAATCCATTGTACAAATCTTTTATAAGCACATCTTAAATTTTTTAGTAATATGATGGACCAGTTGCTGAAGAGATTTGACTCGAGGGTCTTTGAGTTTGAATCACAGCTGCCATTAACATTCCAGGCAGAACATTCCTGGGTCATGAACAGTATGGTCTGTGGAGAAAAAGTTGGACAATAGTATCAAAGGTTGAATGAGGCCTTTCCTAAAGTGGGAAGCAATAAGCCACATTTTCCAAAAAAAGGTCTGGATGCCAGGGTGACATTCTTGCTGGTGAATGGTGATTGGCCCATTTAGAGGACTTATTGCTCATTATTTCTAATCTTGCCTCACTAGCACACACTCTCCTATTAAAATTACTTGCTGAGTAGAAGCTAGATGTGGAGAATTCCTGACATGAAAGTCAGAGAGAGTACTTATTGGCTATGCTCCTGCAGTCCTCCATCCTGGCTATCTCAGGGCACGCTTCAGCGGTAGTGACTGCATGCACCCATGTCCACAGAAGCTGGCATTTGACACATACCAATCCTTCTGTAACCTGATGGCATACCTCCAATTGACAGAGATTTTCTGCACTGCTGTGCTGCACTTTGGAGCACAATATCAATTAGCCCTGAAAGGCTGCTACAAGGACACTTTGCAGGCGGACACAGGCACCGAGCTCAGGGATTGGACCTGGCTGTTTCACAGGGTTGCACGTTTATTCTATTAGTGCTTGCAGATTTAGATCACAGTATCCCTGCCTTGTCTTACATTTTAGTATTTCACCCCCTTCAGTCGCAGTTTAAAGGCTCATTGTATTTGCAGTACTCACAGTTTAGCATAAAGAAAACCCTAGGCAGCTTATCATGGTCATCAGGAGTCATTAGTTAAGGGGCTGGACATGTTGCTGAACTGCACTGTGCTATGTCAATCTCACAGCTACAGAATGTGCCATCAGAATACATGGTAAATGCACTGCCTGTGCATCAACCAAATGGCCTGGTCTCAAAGGTAAAGTGGCATGGTCCTCACAACAATAAATAAAAGGACTGCTGTCAGTCAGGGAGATCCTGATAAAGTCAGTCAAGGGCAGCATTGCCAATCAGTCCAGGCTCAGACATCTGATTGGATAGTAAAGCCACAATTTGTATGTGATGAGAATGCTGACTGCTCACAGTGATATGTTCCTGGTCTTTTCTTCTGCGTCCCACAAGATTTCATTGTAACCATGACGGATGATTCTCACCAAAGCAGAGGTTAGGATTACTGTTGCTGCAATTTATCAGAGGCACAGAGAAGTGGAAGAGGAATGAGTACTTCAGCAAGACCATGACCAAGCTCCAGCAAATGCTCAACAGCCTGCACACAGAGAGATCATAGCTGAAGAGTCCTTCACAATGTGCACAAGATAGGGGAGGGCTGGAGTTTATTGTCTTCAATATCATTCCCTCGGATGAACATTGTCAGCTGATGTTTAGGATTCTCTGAGACACTGTCATTGGGCTATACTAACTACAGGAGTGGGTACTGTGACCCAAAGGAGTGGGTGCCATCCTATTCCAGTGGAAGTCGAAGCTGCATGGAACTTTTATTGGACTGTCTGCTTGTAAGGCAACTGTGTGGAACTTCTCAATCCTTGATCCACAGATTCATCAAGATTGACCAATGCCATTTGTGCCAGATCACACTGCTTCATCTTGATTCCCTGCAACAAGATCACTGCAGCAGACTGAGCAGTGGGTTCAGCACTGTAGCTTGATTCACCCAGGTAAAGGGCATAACAGACTGGATTGGATCTGTATACATGTCATACAAAGAGGGTCATTTCTTTAGCAAGTGCATTCATCAATTCAAAAGGGTACCATTCCATCAATGTACAAGTGATCTGTGATCATCAGTTCCACTGCTTATAAGCTTGTGTCTGATTCCCTGCAAGTGGCATTTATCCTTGAGAACCCTTGTGCTCCTGCAGTATTTGAGGGGCCAGAAACCTTACAAAAATGGTTAGTGGGAAGCACAGGCTACCCGTGATAATGGTAACTGCTAACTGCATTATACAACAGCATGACTGAAGCAGATCCAATACTGCCCATTCTTCTCTTACAGCATTGGTAGGGCAGGCAACAGGGCCAGATGAAGATGCAGTTTAAACTAGTCATGTGGGATGTTGTACTATATTCCGGACAGATTGTGCTGCATTTTATTAGCATGTTGTGCAGTCCACTGCTGGAGCATGCAGAGAGGGAAGGTGATAGATGCTGACGATTTGGGAGAGTGGCAGCAGTCTTCCAAGGAAGACTATGAGGACTTTGGTCAGGAGGACTATCACTTGTGTTAGACAGCAGCTGCATCAGGTGTTAAAAACCAGACTGGACTTCATTGACAATAAAATGTGAGGCTGGATGAACATGGTCAAGCAGCATCTCAGGAGCACAAAAGCTGACGTTTCGGGCCTAGACCCTTCATCAGAGAGCCTAGGCCCGAAACATCAGCTTTTGTGCTCATGAGGTGCTGCTTGGCCTGCTGTGTTCATCCAGCCTCACATTTTATTATCTTGGATTCTCCAGCATCTGCAGTTCCCATTATCTCTGGACTTCATTGTCATTCAGTTCCAGTAGATGGGAGCTGGGGGCAGTGATCACTCATTGACTGTAAAAGTATTGGTACTCAACGTGAAAGCAATGTTTTTTATGTGTTCTGAGAATTAATTACAGCTTCTGTTTGTATGATTTCAGTTTGCATTTAGTATTTGTAACTAAAAGTGATTTTTTTAATGTGAATGAAGGATTACCTATTTGTGATGGCCCACATTGAATAGTGATAAACTGGTAGGCTATAGCGGGCACTGGAGAAAGAGTAACACTGATCGATTGTCAGATGAGATTTGGCTAGGGCCAACTAAACTGTGTTGACTTAAACAGTGATAAATGTAGAAATGTGCAGTTATATGTGCAAAGAAGTGACAACCATGCCATCTATGTGCCCTGAAAAGAATCACTTTGCAACTGCAGTGCCAGTATATTGAAGGTGAAGCGGAGCTCTGCACTGCCAGCGCTTTGAGTGGATGAATAGCTAAGGTTCCAATGTGGCACCAGCTCCAGGAATGCCAGCATATCTCAGGACACTCCAGCAGCAGTGAGAACTTCCAGCAACAGTGAGTGGGTTTGCACTGGATGTGGGAGATGCCTTAGATAGTTAATGAGGCAAGGGTTGGATGGTAGCACGAGAAAACATGCTACATCTTGTGGGGAGAAAACCTGCATGAAACTTAGCAAAAATATTGCTTTGCCAAAGTATGGAAGATTCAGCCCTTAAACTCTCTGTAAGTTCACCATTGGCTAATTTCACCATTGGCTAATTTCACCATTGTAGCCCACCATAACAACAGAGCTGTAGCTTGGAAGTGTTTGCTGGAAGGAGAGCGTTCAGCAGAGCCCGTGCAGCATTCTGTCCATTAGTTCAACATGAATTAAACTAATAAAAACTGTGTATAGGTGACTAACAGTCCTTGCGGAAGGAAGAAACACAATAGCTATTGGCAGCACAGAGGAAAGCCTAAAGGTTTAGCATTTCTTTTTAATTAAAATGTTATTGCACTCAAAGATGATTTGAAAGGAACAGAATACCATGTCAACAATGTTGTCTGGTTACTGCATCTTTTGATGTCTAAAAAGAATTCAGAGGCAGTGAAACAGAAACACCATCTGTGTACAGGTGAATCACTTAGTCTTACTAATTTTCAGTTCTTAGCTGACCTGAGTTCGTTTCTGTTATTGTTAAACAGAAATGACAACAGAAATAATAATTTAACAAGCATTTTAAGCTAAGCTATCTAAAATGTCTGGCAAAAGTGTCTTTAAAAATATGGTTCTTTGAAAAGTCTTAATTGCAGGGATAAGAAAAAGTAGGCTTAACTGTCTGATTTTAGAGGTCTTGACATTAAAGTTACAAGTTTATACTTGCGTAGTATAGTCTGATTCCTGGTAAATCAGACATATTGCACAGCATTTTAATGCGGAGACAATGAAAGCACAGAATGAGGATGTATGTTATTAATGAAAGATCCAGAACATTTAGATTGCATGCACTGCTGCAAAACAATTAAGGCATTATCCAAAATTGTTTTTACTTTTATGAAAATAAAGTTACTTAATTTGAAAGCATGTGACGCAAAAAAGGGCTGAGTATCACTTGCAGATCACATTTAAACAGAGCAAAGATGTAAACAATAGCGTCATCTAGTGGTTATGTCTAGACATAGATGCTTGTGTTTCACATACCAGTACTATATTAATGACAAAAACACTTCATTCAATATGTGTTTAGTTTTTACCTTTTCTTCTGCGTACTTAACAGAAGATAACTACAGCGTGATTGAATATGGGAACATGACAATAGAGTTGATGCATTGATAAATCCAAATAAAAACAAAAGAACTGTGGATGCTGTAAATCAGGAACAAAAACAAAGTTGCTGGAAAAGCTCAGCAGGTCTGACAGCATCTGTGAAGGAGAAAACAGAGTTAGCGTTTCGGATTCGGTGATCCTTCCTCAGAACCAGCTTATTTCAAAGCCATTAATACCATTGTTGAAAACTATTCAAATTTATTGTTCTTTGAGAAATTGGTTATTCCTACAATGTAAACTGGTCACATTTGCCAGTGGTTTCTGTCTGTATATGCTGAACATTTCCAGTATTTGCAGTATTTTATTTCTGTTTTGGGTCTTTTAAACTCACCATAAAGAATGCCTCTAAAGCAAATGGAGACATGGGCTGAAATGCCTTTCAGGTTTTCCTGTTGGATATGGAATATGTTGCAATAAATGTGCCCCAAGGCTGGGAGGGCAGTTCCTTTGTAACTGCTGTTAATGCCACTATGATTTGGTGCCAAGTGGTGAGATTGTATTGGCACTACTGACTAATTCAAGTGGAGCACCACTGTTCTCAGCATTGAGTAAGTCTGTCCTGGCAGCAAAGTTATTTGTCAACTTTGTCAACAAGAAAGAGTCAGGCAGAAGAGGTCAAGAAAAGGCCAGAACTTGTAAACAACAGGCCTTAACTCAATTTGAAATTGAACATTGGGTCATAGAGCACAGAAACACACACTTCAATTCAACTCTTCTGTGCTGACCAGACATTCCAATCTGATCTAATCCAATTTGCCAGCATTTGGCCCATATTTCTCCAAACCCTACAAAGATGTACCCATCCAGATGTCTTTTAAATGTTACAATTGTATCATACCCCACCACCTCCTCTGGCAGCTCATCCCATAAATGCACCACCCTCTGCATGAAAACATTGCCCCTTAGGTCCCTTTTAAATCTCTTCTCTCTCATTTTAAACCTATGCCCTCTAGTTTTAGACTGCCCTATCCTAGGAAGAAGACTTAGATATTCATTCAATTCATGTCCCTCATAATTTTAGAAACCTCTATAAGGTAATCCCTCGGCCTCCGATGTTCGAGTGTAAAAAAAGCTCCAGCCATTCAGCCTCTCCCTATAGCTCAAACTCTCCAGTCCCAGCATCATCCTCGTCAATCTTTTCTGCACTCTCTCAAGTTTAGTAACATCTTCCGATAGAAGATGACCAGACTTGTGAGCAGTATTCTAAAAGTGGCCTCACTAATGGTTGTACAGCAGCCACATGACATCCCCATTATTACACTCAATATTCTGACCAATGAAGACAACCATAGCAAACGCCTTCTTCACCATCCTGTCTACCTGTGACTCCACTTTCAAAAAAAACTACACACCTGCACCCTAGGTTTCTTTGTTCCGCAAGGCTTCCTAGGGCCCCACCATTAACTGTATAAGTCCTGCACTCGTCCGTCTTACCAAAATGCAACACCTCCTATTTATCTAAATTAAACGCCATTTGCCACCCTTTTAGCCTTCTGATCAAGGTCCCGTTGTATTCTGAGATAATCTTCTTCCCTGCCTGTTACACCATCTATTTCGGTGTCATTTGCAAACTTAACAACCATATCTCACTTGACATTGTAAAAGGCACATCCTCTGCTCACATCTTACAAAGCCACTGGTGAGCAGGGCCCAGCCAGGGATGAGAAAACCTATCCTGGGAGTTCCTTTTTCCTGTCTCATACAGACTCTGATGTCAGGCAGGAGGCCAAGATTCTCCATGAGGTGGTGTAAAGTGACTTCTGCTAGGGTGAAAGTGCAGGTCCTATTGAAGGGAGGAACACACAAGACAACCTTTTGTTGAAATAAAGTTGCAGTATCAAGCTTATACATGGAAGGATGAGGGAAATAGTGTATAAGGTCTCTGTGGAAGGGATAGGGGCACCGCTTTTACTCCCAGGCTGGTGAACATCAAGTTTTCTGATAGTACAAGACAGGCGTGCTCTCAGGTTGAGCCCATGACAGACCCTGTGTGCCCCGATCAAAGAAGTGCTGACAACTGTCTCAGGATAACAGTTGGGCTCACACCTCATAGGATTTTCATTCAAGCCTACTTGGACTGAGGATGGTTGTGGGGCTAACGGAGGCAGAGCAAGGATAAGTTGTAATATTCAAAGTCAAAGCAAGTCAAATATTAAGGGTAAATTGACTAATAATTAAACCAAAGTCACAATTATGGAAATCAAACAAAGTTTTTGTGTGGTCCATATCAATAACAGAGTATTCAGGAGGCTGTTAAAATCTTTGCTCAAAGTAAGTCCCACAATGCCACCATGTTTCAGTCTCGGACCTTTGAGAAATCCAAACAGATAGATTTAATATTTGCTTGATACATGGCTTGAAAGTACCAAGGGGAAATCTGAGGGAGAAGAATATCACCTTTATAGAACCTTAGGACTTTCTGAAATAATGTCCTCTCTTTGTAGAGAAACACGTCAGTTATCTAACTTTGCATTGTCTCGGCAGAGTATCACAATCCCTGTACGGATCGATAATGTTCAGGAAGATAGTCAAATTGCCAGGGCCTGACAATAAGGATCATAAGACAAGCTTTCAAGTTTTAAGAAATTTACTGTGACAAAGTAAAGTTAACTTTGACTGGCACAACTTCATTAGGCAAGCCAAAATCAAAAGAACAGAAGTTTTCCCATTTAACTTTTAAAGTGACTGAAAATGCCCATCTGTTATTAAACTGTACTCACTTCTGTCCTTTAAATGGACATTTCATACTGCAAAAACCAAGCTAAAGCTGTTCTCAGCTCCAACAGTCTTGTTTCCGTTATCCTTCCCTAGAGAGGTCATTTTAATCCACAAACTAACTTTTGCAGTGAGGGCTACACAGGAGATCCCTTCCTGTAAGCAAAGCTGGGCAAATGTTTCAACCCCTTTGACATCTTCACAATAATGATCTCTTCATTCTGAGTGTGAGCTTCTGTTTACTTTACAAAACTATGTCTATCTCTCTTTTTACACTTTCTCCCTCTTAGATTCTTGCAGACTGACTGTGTCAATGATTTTAGGCGATGAATTAGGAGAACCTAAACCTGATTCTACACCAGCTTCCTAGGGACTTTCTAAAGCCCATCTCCATGGCAACATGAATCACATGGCCCACGTATCCAGAAAGAATGCTAATTAGCTATCCTTTATATCCCCAGCCCCCTTCCAGATTGAAATTAAATTGACAACTTAAAAATAACTATTTATAAAACCTGACATTCCTAAAACCTCCTGATGAGGCTTTGAGACTAACAGCCTATCCCCATAGTGAGTACAGATGCTCCTGTCATTGTCAATAGACATGAACATCTTGCAATGTCTGCTCAGTAAAACAGCCTGGGCCCAGCTTATACCTTTAACAATGAAGCCAGCCAAGCTTCCTCAGGCAGCCTTCAGAACAGCTCACGCAGCCACTTTATTTCCCTATTTTACACTACATTGAAGAGACAGTCTGAAAACACAACAATTTTACTAACTTTGTGTTTCTAACAACAGATTAGGAAGCATGCACAGGAGCAATGTGGTGTTTAATCAACTACAAGAATGTAGCTGACCTACACAGGAAGGCTTCTTGTAGCTTGTTCAGCAAGGAACATTCAGTTCACCGAAGCACTGTCTTACAATATACCAGATGAAAATGGCGCTAGCTTCCGATAACCAATTTGTCCCCCTTGATTCCATGAATAATGCAAGTCATCTGGTCAAATGTTCAACTCCTATTCTCGTGCTTGTTTACTTAAGGTATCAGATTTCATATTTCACCACTGAGTGTTCATTCAAACAACAAAAACACCTCTGCACCTGTGCAGACATAATCCATAATAGATTCCACCATGTGCCAATGACGGCAACTTTATCCTCATACAAATGTCCTCTTTGAATCCCTCCAGGTAGGGTTTATACAAATCACTGTTGCCATTTCATAACAATCTGATTTTCTTGTGGTCAATATTACTGATTCTAGCTTTTTATTAATGGTTTAAGTTAACATTAGCAGACATATAAAATAGATAACAGGTTGGCTATCATATGACATTAAGTCAATATCACCAGTATCTTGTGCTATAGTTATGAATCTTTCCAGCCAATCATTTTCAAAACAAAGTGGACAGAGTTCCAGGGTCAGATCATTTTCTTACCTTTTCAATTAAAAAGTAGTGAAGTAAATTTAAAATGTTAGTGCTTGTTGAAGGACAGATCGGAAAATTGGACATGATGATCAGTGTAAAAACAGAAAGAACTGTGGATTCTGCAAATCAGGAACAAAAACAGAAGTTGCTGGAAAAGCTCAGCAGGTCTGGCAGCATCTGTGAAGAAATAATCAGTGTTAATGTTTCGGGTCTAGTGGCCCTTCCTCAGAACCAATTCATTAATACTAGTATTATGCTGTGTCTCATGTCGTATGCAATATACCTTTAAGGGGCATGCTCATGATATCATCTCTGTATCAACCTGTGACCTGATGATATAAAGTGCTCAGTCTCCATTTTGCTGAGCCCACTTCCAGCATAATACACTGGGGGAAGGAGTTACAATTTACATGTGAATTGCTCCACTTTAGCCCAGACATGTAAGTGCCTGTGACTGTAAATAAATAGACACCAGAACCTGTAATAAAAGTCTACTAAAACTTTCAGTCCTATATTACTCACATTGTTATGGGATGTTTTGGGAGCTAACATAAATTCCACCGCATCGGGTAAAAATCCCATTACTGCATCTACATCATGTCATCAAAGCAGAACAGATCTGAGTTAATAGCAGTGGCCGTTTATTAAGAAATGACTGTCAGGTACCACATCAGATTAGGTTAGATAACTGTCATCGTTCGTTAGAGAATTGTAATATTGTTTACACAAATTCTTTGTATCTGAAAGTATGTATCATTGTTCCTGGAGCTGAGCAAATAAGAGTTGGGCATTTGCTTAACCTACATGTTTTGAAGGTCAAAACTTGGCTGACAGCTGATGACCCTCATTTTAAGCCAGTTGCAAGACTTCATTTGAACCACTTGCTCATCAGAAATACAACACTATTGGGATTCGGAAATAAGAACTGGAAAATATTAAGGCACTATTTTACCATGACTCCTGTAGTATAATTCTTCTGAGACATATTCAAAAACATTCTAGTAGGGCCCCTAGACCTGAAATATTAATTCTGATTTGTCTCCATAATGTTGCGGGACCTAAAAAAAAATGGAAGAACTGCGGAATTTGAAAGTCAGGAACAAAAACAGAAGTTGCTGGAAAACTCAGCAGGTCTGGCAGTTCTGAGGAAGGGCCACCAGGCCAGAAACATTAACCCTGTTTTTGTTTCTTCACAGATGCTGCCTGCTGAGCTTTTCCAGCAGCTTCCATTTTTGATGCTTCCAGACCTGCTGGGTTTTTCTCGTAATTTGTTTTTGTTTCAGATTTCCAGTGCCCCACAGTCCTTTATTTTATTTATTAAAGTAACATCACTTCAGTGACAGATGATGACCTTTAAAAACGAAAGAGAAGAACAACACAGGAACACGCCCTTCTAGCCTGTGCCAATCAAGAATATACACTGCAGAACAGGGGCCTGAGCCTGGGACCTTCAGACTAAAAGTCTGATGCTCTACTAACTTACTGAGCTATCCAGGCTCACAAAGGAGTAACTCTTAAAAGGTAAGAAAAGACCATTTGCCTTCACTGCTTGTTTGTTAAGTATGCAAAAAATCTTCTTTCGTAAATGCTACTTGAGTCATAAATACTGCTCATTTGTATTTAGTTTAGGTCAAGCAGAACTCAACCAGGACTCCAATGCTATCAGTTTAAACATTTGGAACTTAGTGTTTTAAGAGAAAGGTGTTATATTTCAAACTCCTAAACCTACCTACTCTCTGCTGAATATCAACACTGGCTTCCCATTGAGAGCCTGGTTTACAGCACAAGGGAGAAAAAAGACAAAAAGTCATGAACAAGAGAATACAAAGGGTGAATGTCATTGGAGATTTCCCCAGTTCCACTCTCCTATCTCTGGAAGTAGGTGATAGTGCAATGGCTGAATCTTGAAGTAAGTCCACTTTCAAAAGCAACAGCTGGTGTTAATTCGTGTCTTTTTAAATATGCCATTGTGGAATCTTGGCAAATGTGGATGTCACGTAACTGTGGCCCGATTTTGAAAGTAATTTCTGGAAGAGTTTACAAACAGAATTATCTTTTACCTGTTTGAATATATATTGTGAGAGTTAAAATGGGCACAAAGATCCGGCAGAATTACTTTTGTCCTTGGTACTGACCTAAGACAATCTTCACAAATACAGTCATGGCCTCACGACAAACCGTCAACCCAGCAATATTCATTGAAATTAACACAAAACATGAAAACATTACAAAGATAGGATCATTATTGTTTTCTCATGAAAGCATGAGTGGCATAATTGCAAGTAATCATTCTACAATAAAGCCTCATTTTATTATACGTCATACGTTTTTCATATTCTAAAGGATCTTAAAACACAACCTTAATTGTGTGTATGGTAGAAAAAAAGTCAGTATTAAAATAGGCAAAGGTGAAAAGGAGGATTAAGCCTTAGTAAATACAAATTTATCACATCGAACAAATAAGGAAAAGTGGCTGATGAAGCAAAACAAATATCGCACTGCATAATCAAAGTTGTAGAAGTCTTTCAAGCCTTTGAAAGTCATTATAAAAGTTTACAATGGTTCACACTTTTAATATTGTCAGCTCAAAACAGCGAAACAATGGAGGAAGAACCGTGAACCTGATTCTTTTCAAACACACAGGCTAATATAATAATGGATTGTTGCTTTGTTCCAGATAGTTTGGAACATAGTGTCTAGATGTATCTTTCAGTATATTAGGAGATTATGGGATGTTACTGTTAAAGGACACTCGATCCTGTCAGGGGACTATCTTTTGCAGTATGCAAATAGAATAGTTTTCAACTGTTATTGTTAGAGGCAGGAGTTATGGGGAAATCCTGCAGAAAATTGACTAGTAGACACCTTGAAAAAATCCACCAAGGGAGTGATTTAACATACATAAGGTACAAAAATTTTAAAATGTTAAGGATAAATGTGGAGTACCTTTTTAAGATAAATTAAAGACTTTTTTCTCAAAAAAAGTCATCACCTACCTTTGGAATCCTTGCCTCAAAGGCCAGTGAAAGCAAAGTCTTTGATTATTTTTAAGGCAGAAGTAGATGCATTTCTGGCAAGCAAAGGGATGAAAGGCTTCCAGAATAGGTAGGCATGTGCGTGGAGTAGTTAGATTAGTTATGATCTTACTGAATGGTGTAGCAGGGTTTAGGAACCAATTGGCCTAATCTTGCTCCTAGTTTGTATGTAAGCAAATTGCCTTGTTAAGGTGGGTTTATTTATTTTGTTCTGTTCTCCATTCCTCACATGTAACTCAACCACCTAATACTTATGTCACTGCTGTCAGACATTAGCTCAGAATCTTGACAATCAATGTGCAGTACTGCCAAGATTCCTTTCTTCATACATTTTAATTAGTAATTTTCCAGTCATGTTGAAAAATATCTATTTTTCATCCTAGTTTATGACTTCACAATGTCCATCTTAATCTACGTGTTGGAAACGACTCCCCACAATTTAAGTCTTGCTGAAGTCTTTCTCAATTCTCCATCTGATTACTCACTCTTTCAATCTTGCTGTTAACCACAGTCTTTGAGATGAAATTTCAGATACTTTCTTCCAAATACATTTATTACAGTGTTGAAAAGTTTCTGTCCACACATCAAGTTCTATGTGTCTTCACTCAATTGCAGCCCCTCAACCATCACACTTCTGCATCATGTCGACTCTGGAGATGTTATCTTTAATCTCTGTCTGATCTTGTAATATATGGATCTGACATATTTTGTTCAAAAGGATTAATACTTGCTTGAGTTCAGTGAGTATCACCCACCATGATGATATCACAAGGACTTGGTCAGAACAAAAAGAAGCTTGTAGGAGACAGACGTGGGCTACTTGCTCTTGAAAGCCGCTGTAATGTGTGGGTTGTGTTGATGTGCTATAAAAACTTCATAGTTACTCAACAAGACTCATCTAGTTAGACCAGAAAGGACATCTGATGCGGTTTTCGCTTCCAACAGGATATTTTATCTTGTGCAACAATACTTATGATATTCCTCGATAACAAAAGAAATTGGACATAGTTAATGTGGTATTGAAAAATCCAAGTGCCGTTTATTACAACCAGCAATTATATACAAATATCAAATCCCTCTAACTTTAAGAGAAACAAATAATGCTGATTGCCATTGACAGCAAACCCCAAAATCCTCATAGCAACATTCAACCTGGAGGACTATTTCAGAGACAGAGCCCTGAAGTAATCTCCAGCTCCAAGGCAGAGGGACAGCCACATCATAGCATGTTGATCTGTGGGAGTGGTCCCCAAGCAGTTTGACTAGTAAGCTAACCATTTGTCAACGATGTCACGAGTCACAACAAAAAGTCCCTTGTACAAAAGGGAAAACCTTAACTGATATAATGCTTCAAACTGAAAGAGGAGTAATTTTTTTTAAAGAAGTATTTCAACCATAGCTCACTGATAACACAGGACAGATCCAAAAGATGATACAGAGAGGACACTGAGAGAAAACCCATCGCATCCAGAAAGCCAGCGTAATTACTAGCGAGGGTATTTAAAGCAGGTATATTGAGCAATTTAAAGAATTGTTGTGATTCCTGTTTTACGTAGGTTTTTCTGAGAGGCAGGAGAAACGCAATGGGAATCAGAGTGAAGTTCTAAGGCCATCGTTACAGCCACAAAGGGTGGGAAATGACTATTACAGCTGCAAAACTTGGGATGACATACAAAGCCACAGAGACTGTTAGTACCACACTAGCCCCAGATCCATCTCCTCCAAGCTCCACCTTTTCTCTGACCAAGTCTCAGTGACATCATCACATGGGTGGGGCTTACTGCACTCAAATCAATTTGCTTTCTTTCTAATAAGTCCTCGCACCATAGATTTCCAAGCTCCGCTTTTGTTTTGAAAAGCTGCTTTTAATACTTTATAGTGCCATTTTGTGGATCTTAAGCATCCCCCAGATGAATAGAAAAAGAGGAGCATGATTAAAAGAATGCTTGAAAAGGCAGACATTTAGAGGAAACTTGGACTTTGTCATTTATTGTTTTTCATTCACAGGATGAGGACATCAGTGACTAGGCCAGCACTTATACCCCATCCCTAATTGTTGGGTCAACCATTTTGCTAAGCGACTGGAGTCATATGTAAGCCAGACCAGGTAAGGATGGCAGTTTCCTTCCCTAGAGGACATTAATAAGCCAGATGGGCTTTTCTAACAACGAGCAATGAATTCATGGTCATCATTAGATTCTGCCAAGGTGGGATTTGAACCCAGTGTCAGTAAATGTGGAGCTGGAAAAGCACAGCTAGTCAGACAACATCCAAGGAGCAGGAGAGTCAACATTTCGTGCCAAAACCCTTCATCACCTCTGTTGGCTCTAACTTCCAGAATCTGCAGTCTTGACTGTCTCCAAGGATTTGAACCCGCAACCCCAGGACATTATCTGGGTCTCTGGATTAACAGTCCAGCAATAATACCACTTAGGCCATCAACTCACCATCCCGTCTTGAAACTTTAACTCTGATTTTTTCTTCACAGATGCTGTCAGACCTAAGCTTTTCCAGCAATTTCTGTTTTGTTCCTGATTTACAGTGTCCGCAGTTCTTTCGGTTTTTATAATTTTAATCAATTTTGGTACAGTTTAGCCAATGCTAATTCTAATAATGTGAATTAATATTCCATGATTTACCTTATTAAATGCCTTACTAAAAGATTGTATTTTCATTTTTGATGATCAAGCATACAGATCAGTAACCATAGTGATAATCTGCATTTCAATGTGTCAAACTAGCTGACTGACCTAGGAAGGTGATTTAGCTCTGGGAGTACAGTATATTTGTTTTACCAGCAGGTGGAATATCGGCATGGAAAATCTTATTGAATTGCTTTTGTTCTGGTCGTTAACTGAAGGCAACAAGATTGGTCAGCAATCCTAGACTACAATTTTGTGTTTGTTCTAACAAAATAGCAGTCAAGAAAGACTGTCTACTTTGAGCCCTCAACAAAATAAGTCATTTTCATGAATTTAGCATCCTAAAAGTACAGTAGGATGTAAAAGGGCACGTAAATTATTATTTTTGGCAGATGTGTAAAACTTACTGAATCTGTGTAGATAACACAGTGTGGAGCTGGAGGAATACAGCAGGCCAGACAGCATCGGAGGAGCAGGAAAGCTGACATTTCCGGACGGGACCCTTCTTCAGAAATGGGGGAGGGGAAGGGGGCTGTGAAATAAACAGATGGGGAGAGGTTGGGCTGGGAAAGGTAGGAGGTATGGTGATAGCAGGTAGGCAATGGTGGGGATTGCTCAGTGAGGTAGGAGGAGCAGATAGGTGGGAGAAAAGATGGTCAGGCCAAGGAGGTGGAGTTGAAAGGGAGGTTTGGTCTTGGGATGAGGCCTGGGGTGGGGAGATTTTTGAAACTAGGGAAATCCGTATTGAGGCCATTGGATCGGAGGCTTCCAAGACAGAATATGAGGTACTGCTCCTCCAGTTTCTAGGTGGTGTCATTGTGACGCTGGAGGAGCCCCAGGACAGACGTGTCGCTCAGGGAGTAGGAGGGGGTGTGAGATGTTTTGTGACCGGAAGGCATTGTAATTTGTCGTGAATGGAGCATAGGTGCTCTGCAAAGTGGTCTCCAAACCTCCACTTGGTCTCACCGATGTAGAGGAGGCCACATTGGGAACAGTGGATATAATAGACCACATTAGCAGATGTGCAGGTGAACATCTGTCTGATGTGGAAAGCTTTTTTTGGGATCTGGGATGGAGGTGAGGTTGGAGGTGTAGGGGCAAGTGTCACGCTTCCTGCGGTTGCAGGGAAAGGTGTCAGGGTGGTGGGGCTAGTCGGGTGTGTGGAGCAGACAAGTGAGTTGCAGAGAGTGTGGTCCCTCCGGAAGGCAGAGAAGGGTAGGGAGGGAAATATATCCTTCGTAGTGGGGTCAGATTGCAAGTAGTGGAGAATGATGTGTTGAATCCAGATGTTATTAGGGTGATACGTGTGAGGACAAGGGGAATTATGTCTTTGTTTTTGTTGCGGGGAGGGGGTGTGAGGGCTGAGGCGCAGGAAATGCAAGAGATGCAGTCGAGGGCATTTTCAACCACCGTGGAGGGGAAATTGCGGTCCTTGAAATACGAGGACATCTGAGATGTTCGGGAGTGGAATGTCATATCTTGGGAGCAGATGCGGCGGAGATAGAGGAATTGGGAGTAGGGAATCACATTCTTTCAGGAAGGTGGGTGAGAGGAGGTGTATTCTGGGTAACTGTGGGAGTCGGTCGGCTTGAAATAGATATCAGTTTCGAGGTGGCCACCGGAGATGGAGACAGAGAGGTCCAGGAAGGAGAGAGAGGTATCAGTGATGGCCCATGTGAACTTGGGCTTGGGGTGGAAGGTGTTCGTAAAGTTGATGAACTGTTTGAGATCCTCGTGGGAGCACAAGGCGGCGCCGATACAGTCATCGATGTAATGGAGGAAGAGGTGGAGCCAGTGTAGCTGCGGAAGATGGACTGTTCCATGTATCCTATAAATAAACAGGCATAGCTTGGGCCCATGCAGGTTCCCATAGCCACCCCCTTAGTCTGTCGGAAGTGGGAGGAGTCGAACGAGAAGTTGTTAAGGGTGAGGACAAGTTTGGTTAAGCTGATAAGGGTATTGGTGGAGGGGGACTGTTCGGGCCTGGAGGAGAGGGAGAAGCGAAGGGCTTTTAGGCCATCTGCGTAGGGAATGCAAGTGTACAGGGATTGGACATCCAAGGCCAAGCAGAGGCTCGGACACCCCTTTGTAGAGCACCTATGCTCGGTTTATGACAGACAACAATAACTGCCAGTCACAAACCACTTCAACTCCCCCTTCCACACCTGGGTGACGTGTCCATCCTGGGCTTCCTCCAGTGTCACAATGACACCACCCGGAAGCTGGGGGATCAGCACCTCATTTTCTGCCCTGGGAGCCTACAACCCAATGGTTTCAATGTGGACTTCACCAGTTTCAAAATCTCCCCACCCCATTGCTTTTTGGTAGCCACTTCTTAACTGGAACTCTCCATCTCCTGACTCAGAACATGATGGATATCAGTTGCAGTCCAAAGGCTTGAGTAAAGATAATACTTGAGTTCAGTCCTGAGGGAAACTTGCACTGTAGGAAATGCTGCCTTTCAGAGGTATTAAACTAAGGCCTTGTTCTCCCTCTCCGGTAGGTGTAAAAGATCTAACGGCCAGTATTTCAAAAAGAATAAGGAAATTCTTCCTGATGTACATGTTAATTTTTTTTCCTCAGTCAATATCAGTAAACCAGATTGCCTGGTTATTATGATATTGCTGTGTGTTGCACCTTCCATGCTCTGCCACATCTACTCTGTTACAGCATTGACCATACTTCATTGGCTGTAAACGCACTTTGGAACATTTGCAAGGTCATGAACAATACCACATAAATACATACTTTTTCCTTCTACCTTATGAACCAACTTCACAGAGGGCCAAGAAATGCATTCCATGCAAATCACCACATTGAGGTGGTTTATCAATTTAGGTGTAAAGACCTCCTTTTGCACATTGATAGCAGTACGTCCTAATGTAGAAAATATGTTCTGATTTAAATGGTGCCAAATACTAATGTTGTTTCAATTGTTGTGACCACACTTACAAATCTTAATGGATGTCAACTTTGTAGGCACTTAACACTCTTATTGCTTTTTAATTAGCTGAGAAATTGAAGTATTATCAATAGGAAAATAACCCTGCCATTGAGATAAAAGATAGTCCTGAGTGGAATCTGTTCTGTTTTTCACAACTCCCTGTCAAGTGCAGTGTTTATTAAACACCTTTCTGCAATCAACACTGAAAATGAAATCTCAAACAAATTATGTAAAGGACGCCATGGTGATTAATTTATGTTAACATGCATATGTGTGATACATTTATCACTTCATCTGTAGCTTTACACATATTGCATAATTGAAACTAATCCAAACTGTGCAGGAGCAGTTTTTAGCAGTGAGGTGTTTAAATTGATAATGGTTATTATAATTACTGCTGTCCAGCTCAAACATGATGTGTTTTGAAGAAACATAAAGGTTAGAATTAAGTATTACTCAGTGTTTTAGAATATTTTCCCCTCTGACTAGTCATGGAAGCTCTCAATGTATAAAAGTTGATTGCGAATAACTTATTATTGATTGTCACCAGATTGTTTTTAAAATTCTTGTCTTGGTGTTCGAACCTCTTTTGATCTTGCTCCTCTTTATTCTTTCCTCTTCCATCCTGCTTCTCTCAGAGAATTCTGCAATCCTTCCATTATAAGTGTTAACCATCTTCTGAAACATTTTGAGATGTTTTCCTACGGTTAAAATTCTATGTATGCACAATTTGGTGTTGTTGGGATGGAGGTGCTGATTTCTCAAAAGTTATTATCTTGGCTCCCTATTTGGCGCTACCTTGACATTTCTGACTGCATGCGGTACAGAATTACAACTAGCCTTCCTAAATATTGGAGGCCATGTTATAATACTATGTAAATAAAGAAAAGTACACAATTTGGTATATTTTCTTGCATCTGTGCTTTTTAACATGCTGGTGCACAAATGCTTGTATGTCTGGGGTCGCAAAACAATAAGCCAATGCAATCAATTAATGAAGCTGTAGACAGCATTTCTGAAAATGTAGAAATGTGTCCGGCTATGCAAGCATGAAGATACTAGTTCCAGTGCACCGCATTGTTTTTTCTCTATGAGACCCAAGAGCCAACGTTCTCTTCAGCATGAATTCGATGAGAAAAAAAACTCACCTGAAAACTTAGAATGCTGCTGTGAACACAGAATTGTCCAAGACAATACTTCCGCCAAGCACAGGTCATCCTTTCCAGAGATCAGTCAGCTTTCCTCAATAGCAATAGTTTTTGTCTTACATCAGCCAGACTGTCACATATTGCCCCAAGCACCATCTTCCTAAAACTGTTATACCTCATTGTGTGGAGAATTCCAAGATAATAAAATGTGAGGCTGGATGAACACAGCAGGCCAAGCAGCATCTCAGGAGCACAAAAGCTGACGTTTCGGGCCTAGACCCTTCATCAGAGAGGGGGATGGGGGGAGGGAACTGGAATAAATAGGGAGAGAGGGGGAGGCGGACCGAAGATGGAGAGTAAAGAAGATAGGTGGAGAGAGTGTAGGTGGGGAGGTAGGGAGGGGATAGGTCAGTCCAGGGAAGACGGACAGATCAAGGAGGTGGGATGAGGTTAGTAGGTAGCAGGGGGTGCCGGTTAAAGAAGTAGGCATGGAGGACAAGAGAGTTGCAATGGGAGAGACATTGTGTCCTCCTTAATTTTATTATGCCAAGTATTAGGAAACCTCCACAGACAAAGGAGATACAATTCCTGAAACAATCTAGGCAGGAGAGAAGGGAAATGAAGAATAAGCCACTGCAACGTGGTCAATGGCGAGTCAAGAGGCACAGAGGAGACTTGTTTGAGTATATTTTGGGTGGAATTCTGTCTGTGGTGGCCCAGCAGTGGGACCATCCTCCACCCACTTCTGTGATTGCAGTGGAAGCAGGGCCCATTTTCTTGGCTTGGAGTTAATTAGGCAAGTAGGGTGTAGTCCTGGTGGTTTGACTGCCATCCAGAAGAATGCCATTGCGCTAAAGTGAAAAATCCTATTTATGCACTGGGAGTAGCTATTCTGTTGGAATACCACCACCACAAAACCAGAAAAAGGACTTCAAATGAATGGAAAATATGTTTGGAGAGGACACCTTTAATTTAGTGGATTGGGGATGCTGTAGGAAGAAGAGGTTTTTCCTATGCTTTCTCCTTCAATCCAGAAATTTAGGCCCCATTACCTCAGGGATGGCTATCTGTCTTTACTTCATCATTCCTGAGAACTGATAGCAAAAAGCTAACATCTAGCTGTCCAGAATGGTTTACCTGCTGGAATTTGTAAATGGTTCAGGGGAAGGTAAAACTAGCAGCACTCCTGACAGGGATGTGGAATAAAAAGTAAGGTTGCGGTGTAATTGAAAATCACTTGCAAACTTTGCTTCACTTTCCATCAGTACCCCCTTATAATTTTAGACTACACCAGTTATGGGCCAATGATTCATTGATTCCAATTTCTAGGGGCCTTCCCAGGCAAGAAGAAAGCTGTGAGGAAGCTAGGCAGTGTGCAAGAACTTACACCATTTGTTCTGGCGCCAGTAGAGAGGGTATTCATGAATAGATTGAATCCTGAAGAAGTTTACAGTTCCTGAAATATTTCTAACCATTCCGCTTGGTGGAAAGGCCTTCAGGTTATGGAATGCTGCCAATGTGAAAATCAGTTCCCCAGAGGCTTTAGGAATTTCGGTAGAGATACTGGGTGTAGGAATGACATTTCCCTATGCCAGCGTCTTTGTGGAATTCTTATGTATTTCTTTTTTTAATATTCATTTGAGCATGTGTGGATGTCAGTGCCTAGGCCAGTCATTATTGCATGTCCCTAACTTCCCTGATGAAGGTGCTGGTGAACTGTCTCATTATACGATGTATAAGGATGCAGGGACACTCACAGTACTGTTAGGAAAGGAATTTCAGGATTTTCACACAGTGACAGTAAAGGAACTGTGACATATTCCAAGTTAGGATGATGTAGGGGTGGAGAGGAAGTTGCCAGTGGAGGTGTTTCCATCATCTGCTGCCCTTGTCCTTCCAAAATGTTATGGGGCTTAGAAAGTACTGTCAGCAGAATTACTGCTGTCCATTTTGGAGACGGTACAAACTGCTGCTACTCAATGTCAGTGGTGAAGAGAATGAAGAGGTCAAAGTGGTAGATGGGGTGCCAATCAAACAGGCTGCTTCATCCTAGTGTCACATTTCTTGAGCATTGTCAGAGTTGCACTCATCCAGGCAAGCAGTGCATACCCATAACAGCCCTAACCTGTGCCTAGCAGTTGATGGACAGGCCAAGGGGAGACAGGAGGTGAGATACTCACTGTAGAATTCTGACCTACTCATGTAGCCACAGTACTTGTATGGCTAGTCCAGGTCAACGTTAACCCACAGGTTGTTGATAGTGGGCGTTCAGAGATGGGAGTATGATTTAAATCTGAAGGGATAATGTTTAGATTCTAAAAACTGAAAGAACTGCAGATGGTGTAAATCAGAAACAAAAACAGAAGTTGCTGGAAGGGCTTAGCAGGTCAGGCAGCATCTATGAAGGGAAAATCAGCGTTAACGTTTTGGGTCCGGTTCTGAGGAAGGGTCATTTGATCTAAAATGTTAATTCTGATTTATCTTCACTGACGCTGCCGGGCCAGCTGAACTTTACCAGCAACTTCTGTTTTTTGTTAATTGTTAGATTCTTCCTTGTTGGCAGTGGTCATTGCCTGGCATGTGTGTGGTGCAAATGTTACTTTGCCACTAATCAGCCCAAACCTGGATGTTGTCTATCTGTTTCACATGAACATGGACTATTTTGTCATCTCAGATGTCACAAACAGTGCTGCACATTGCACAATGAGCAATCAGCAGTAAATATTCCCATGTATGATGTTACAATGGGAGGAACGTCATTGACCAAGCAGCTGAAGGTGATTGAGCCCAGGACACCACCTTAAGTAACCAGACTTCTGGTAGCGCAGTGGTTGTGTCCCTATCTCTGGGCAAGAAGGCCTGGGTTCAAGTCCGACTAAGCATCTGTCAACAGAGTATTCATTTGCAAATACCATTTGATAGAGTTATCAACCTCTTCAATCAATTTGCTGCTGATTGAGAGTGCACTGATGGGATGATAATTGGACAAGGTGCATTTGCCCTGCTTTTTGAAGTATACAATATAACTTAGCAAATCTCTGCATTGCTGAGCGGATGCTACTGTTGTAGATATACTGGAACGTCTTGGCTAAGGGCATGGCTGGTTCTGGAGCACACGTCTTTGGGCTGATTGCCAGAGTGTGGTTGGAGCCCACAGCTTTCAGAATACTCAGTGTCTTTGGCCTTTTCTTGAAGTCACATAGCATGCATCAAATTGGTTGAAGACTGGCACCATGGCACTGAGGATATCAGGAAGAAGCTCAGAGAGATCACCCACTTCTGGCCGAAGACTGTTCCAGGCACTGTTCTTTGCACTGATGGGCTGGACTCCCCATGATTAATGATGGTGATTATTGGGATGGCCCCCACCTTCTGTTAACTGTTTAATTATCCAATACCATTCTCTGCTGCAGAGTTTAAGTTTGATCCATTAGTTGTAGGATCAATTAGCTTTAGATACCTCGTGCTGCTTACACTTATAGCATCCAAGTGGTCCTGTAATGTAGTTTCTCCAGTTAGCACCTCCATTTTTAGCTTTGTTACACCCTCCTGTGCTATTCAAAGTACAAGGGTTAATCTCTCAGTCTCCCAGTAATAATAGAGTGAGAGAACCCAGGCCTTCTTGCCCAGAGATACCCTGCCACAGATTGTGGCTAAACATAATTCTGCTGCTGCTGATGCCCTACAGTATCTCATGGATGCCTACTTTTGAATTGCGAGACCCCGGCTCACAACCTATCCCATTTAGCACAGTAAAAACCGAAAGAACTGCAGATTCTGTAAATCAGGAACAAAAACAAAGTTGCTGGAAAAGCTCAGCTGGTCTGGCAGCATCTGTGAAGGGAAAAACAGAGTTAAAGTTTCAGGTCCTCAGCATGAAAGCAGGTCTTCATCTCCACAAGGGCTATGCGGTGGTCACTCCTGATACTGTCATGAACAGATGCATCTGCAAAGGGGGTGTGGTGAGAATAAGGTCCAGTAGACTTCTTCCATCTTGATGACTCCATCACCACTTGCCAGTGTCCCAGTCTAACAGCTATGGGGCTTAGGAATCAAGCAGCCAGAATTAATCCTTCCAAGTCAGTCTTAGACATAGACATTGAAGTCTCCCAGTCAGAGATCATTTCTCTACCTTTGCCAACCTCATTGCTTCCTCCCAGCGGTGTCCCACAAGGAAGTGTGCTTACTCAGGAGCTGTGTTTTTTTGGTTTGGCAGAGTGGGAGGGACGACGTGGCAGAAAGTGGTAATTTGTAGGTGGTGGTTGCCTTCCCCATCTTGTTTTAATGCCATGAGACCCCACAGGGTCCAGAACCCATATTGAAGATTCCCAAGGCAACTCTTCCCAATTGTAACATTACCTCTGCTAGGTCTCTCCTGCCACCGGGGTAGGACATACTCCGGGATGGTGATAATGGTGATCTGCGTGACTGCCTGTAAGGTGTGATTCCGTAGTCTTACGATGTCAGTCTGTTTCCTGACTAGTTTATGGGACAACTCTATCAATTTTAACACAAGCCCCAAACATTAATAAGGAGACTGTGCAGGGTTGACAAGACTGTGATGGCTGTTGTTTCTGTTGTCTGCCTCCATGACATTTGGTCGGTCCATTTCATTTCTTGGTCTAGATTTTATATCAGTTTGAAATGGCTAAGCAAGTCACTCTGGTGTATCAGAGAGCAGTTAAGAAACAAAATCATTGCTGTATGCCTGGAGTCACAAGCATGCCAGACCAGGTAAAGACAGCAGACTTTATTCCCTGAAGTATTTTAGCAAACCAGGTGGGTTTGCCTTTATGCCAAGTGACAATGTTTACATGATCATCATTAGGATGGCCATTAATTCTAAATATTCATTCAATTCAGATTTCACCATGTATCATGTTAGGATTTGAAACCATACCCCAAAATATTAACGTGGGAGTTAATGGATTTCTAATACAGGGACATTAATCTATGCAGTCACTTCCCCCCGAGGACATTCTCTTTAATTATACACGGTAATTTTTTGTTGGATAAGGAGTAGTTTGTTTCAATGATCTATAACTGCAGAATATTCAGAAGTGTCACTGGACTGAAAATTTAACTCTGCTTTCTCTCCACAGATGTTGGCAGACCTGCTAAGTTTCTCCAGCAATTTGTTTTTGTTGTCTGAAACTGCAACTGATCCAATACATTTCCATTCTACTGCTGAACAAATTTATATCCATACTTTGTGTTAACCAGCTGACCTGAGGAATTCAGATGATTGGCTTCACTGGAGATTAACACACCCAGATCTGAAATCATTTGACAGTAGGTTGAAGTATTAGAGTCTTGGGATCTCCACATTTCTGAATTTTAAATTGCATCTACCACTTCTCTGTCTACTTTCTTACTCATTGTTCATAGAGTCTTGGAGCACCAGTCTGGAATATCACCATATTGAAATCATTTTTTTCCAGAATTGATTCTTGGTTAGAGAGAGTTCTGAGAAGGTAATTCTGTTACCATGGTGAGACAATAGCTCGTAGTAATGACACAGCTGGAATGGACATGGATGATATCCAGCACACTTGGACCGTCTATCTGTTCCACAAAATGTGCAGGCAGTTATCTCTCACCTTGCCATTCTCTATCAGTTCTTACATGGCACATATTGTAAATTTATCTGTTTGTCAATTTCCTCAATGGCTTCATTCTACCTTACCCCTACAAACTTCTCCAGATCAATTAAGAACTATCATCGTCTACACTTTTGTGTTCAGTATATTGCAACTGTTCTACTATTGATACAAAAGCCTTCAGCTACCATGCCAATAAACTCTGGAAGCTTCTTACTGTGCCCTCAGTGCATTGCTGTGTAATTCCAAACAACGTTGAGTATAGGAATTGGGAGGTCATGTTGCGGCTGTACAACACATTGGTTCGGCCACTTTTGGAATACTGTTCAGTCCTGGTCTCCCGGCTACAGGAAGGCTGTTCGGCTACAGGAAGGCTGTTGTGAAACTTGAAAGGGTGCAGAAAAGATTTATAAGGATGTTGCCAAGGTTGGAGGGTTTGAGCTATAGAGAGAGGCTGAATAGGCTGGGGCTATTTTCCTTGGAGCATTGGAGGCGGAGAGTTGACCTCATAGAGGTTTATAAAATTGTGAGGGACACAGATAGAGTGTAAAGTCAATGTCTTTTCCCCTGGATAGGGAAGTCCAAAACTAGAGGCCATAGGTTTCAGGTGAGAGGGGAAATATTTAAAAGACACCTGAGGGGCAACTTTTTCACACAGAGGGTGGTGCCTGTCTGGAATGAGCTACAAGAGGAACTGGTGGATGTGGGTACAATTATAACATTTAAAAGGCATTTGGATGGGTATATGAATAGGATAGTTTTAGCAGGATATAAGTCAAATACTGGCAAATGGGTCTAGATTTTTTTAGGCTTTCTGTTGGACATGGACGAGTTGGATCAAAGGGTCTATTTAGGTGCTCTACATCTCCATGACCCCAATAACATGGCTGAGAGAGGGAAATTGGCACGTGGATTTGCAGATGGAGACCTGGAGGGCCTGGTGGATGGGTGGTGGAAAAGAGAACTGTCCTCCTTCCCCAGAACCATCAGAAGAGACTGTGGCTTGGATGCCGCCAGCCCAGTCTGAAGTAGCCACCCAGGTCAGTGTGATGTCCCAGGCCTACTGGAATGAATAGCAATGCCACAAGAATGTTGGTCACTTTCAGTGCTCTGCTGTTTGCTTCCTCAAACTCACTTTAACTCTAAATACTACATCCATCTCCCATCATGATCTACAATGCATGCATCATCTTAATGCTTCTCATCTACCCAATCACCCAAAATGACTAAGTTTTCATGCCTTCTACCTTTTGTACTCTCTCACTCAGGATATTTCATTGTCTTTCCTAACTGATGATGAATTAGCTCCCTGGCTGAATTACTAGTAACCCCTGAGTTGATTGCACTCCACCTGTGGGATTGACCATAGCTGAAGCCTTTTGCCTTCTGTGGTGACAACTTATGACTGACCAGAGTCCCATTTGGCTAAGGACTACCCTCCTTAGATTTTCTGGCATGGCAGTTTGGATCATTGCACATGCAGTGTGTTTGCTTCTTAAGCAACTGTTGGATGCCATGGATGTGACATTGACACAGCATGTTGTAGTACACCACTGACCCCTTGGCTGTTCAATGCTGACAAGCTGTCTGGGACTTTCTGTTCTATAAGGCAACGCAAGGCAAAACTGCTGTGAACATCCAAGTAAGTACAAACCAGTCAGAGCTAAGAATGTATCTAGGACCCCTATGATACACTCTGTTCTGATATGTAAGATAAGTACCTGTCCTTGAATGTAAAGCAGCCTGACACCAACAATATAATTTAAGATATTGGTGAGCTACAAAGTGCAGTATTGAAATTGCAACTGGAGAATAAGTAAGATGAGAATAGGTAATTATGAGGTGCTAATTTATGCAAACTGAGCCCTCACTGCTTACTAGTCAGATTCTCAATCAGCTGTTGAATCCTTATGAGAATAGTTGGACTTTTCTTACCTCAATGTGAAATTCTCATTTTACCATTCTTGCCATTTTCTCCAAACTTCCTCACTATTACCCACATCAGTTAGAAGCTGGGAAAATGCCTCCCTATGATCTAATTGTCATTTGCAAGATTGTTGGATACCTCGGTTCCCAAAATTATAGCTGCGCTCCCTTCAGTAACGAAAGGTAAAAAAAAATGTTCACAGTGATAAATTATTTGCTGTCAATGACACTGGGTGGCAGCAGAGCCACAATCAAACTCCATTTTGCAGGTTAGGGTTAAGATTAACACATTCAAATTGCACCATCAGCAATGTACCACAGTTAAATCTCACACACAAATACATTTCCAATTTAAAATTGTGGGCAACAAACTTGGAATTTTTTCCGCTGAGCTGCTGCATTGTGAGAGGGTCCAAAATCTTCAGCGGTCCTTGAGTTCTGGTGGACTAAATTTTCAATGAGTTATTATCCCTGAGAGTATTGGTAGACTTTGTCAGCACAGAACCAATCAATTGGAATGATTTTCACACTCCAAATAATCCAAATGTTAATGGTAATGAAACCGTCACTGAATACTCACTTTAACTTTTTGGAAAATCCAGATTGCTGTTACAATGTTTGCACTCAGAAATATAGAAACATAGAATTTAGGAGCAGGAGGAGGCCATTCAGCCCTTCGAGCCTGCTCCACCATTCTTCACAATCATGGATAATCATCCAACCCAGTAGCCTGATCCTGCTTTCTCCCCATAACCTTTGATCCCATTCACCCCAAGTGCTATGTCTGTTGCCTTTAAATACAACTGCATCCTGTGGTAATGAATTCCACAGGCTCACCACTCTTTGGGTGAAGAATTATCTCCTCACCTCTGTCCTAAATCACCTACCCTGAATCCTCATACTGTGATCCCTGGTTCTGGACACAACCACCATCCTCCCTGCATCTACGCTGCCCAGTCCTGTTAGAAATTTTAAGCCTCGATGAGATCCCCCATCATCTGAACTCCAGCAAAAACAATCCCAACATAGTCAATCTCTCCTCATACATCAGACCCACCATCCCTGGAATCAACCTGGTAAACCTTCGCGGCACTCCCTCGAGAGCAAGAGCATCCTTCCACAGAAAAGGAGACCAAATTGCGCACAATATTCCAGGTGTGGTCTCACCAAGGTCTGTATAACTGCAACAACATGTCCCTGCTACTGTACTCGAAGTCTCTGGCAACGAAGGCCAACATGCCATTTGTCTTCTTTACCACCTGCTGAACCTACATGCTTACCTTCAGTGACTGGTGCACAAGGACATCCAGGTCCCACTGCACACTCCCCTCTCCCAATTTACAGCCATTCAGGTAGTAATCTGCTTTCTTGTTTCTGCTTCCAAAGTGAATGACCTCACATTTATCTAAATTATACTGCATCAGCTATTGATTTGCCCACTCACTGAACCTGTTGAGATCATGCTGAAGGATTTCTACATCCTTGTCATAGTCACCCACTCACCCAACATGATATCACCTGCAAACTTAGAGCTGTTGTATTTTGTTCACTCATCCAAAATATTAACATGTAATGCTAATTTCTGTGGTCACAGCACCAGTCCCTGTGGCACCCCACTAGTTACTGCCTGCCAATTTGAATAGGACCCATTAATTCCTACTCTTTGTTTCCTCTCTGCCAACCAGTTTCCTAGACATCTCAATACACTTCCCTCAATCCTTTAACCTTGTACATTAAACTCTTATGTGGCTCTTTGTCAAATGCTTTCTGAAAGTCCAAATACACTACATTGATTGGCTCCCCCTTGTCAACTCAACCAGTTATATTTTCACAGATTCCAACAGATTTGTCAAGCATGATTTCCCTTTCAGTCTGTTCCTGCCATTTCTGTCTAAATGTTTTGCTGTAATATCTTTGACAATGGATTTGAAAATTTTCCCCACTACCAAGGCTCACAGGTCTAAAATTCCCTGCTTTCTCTCTACCTCCCATTTTGAATATTGGAGAGACATGAACCACCCTCCAATCTGCAGGGATTATTCCAGAGTCTTTTTCATGCTGGAAGATGACCACCATTGTATCCATTATTTCTAGTGCTACTTCCCTAAGTAGTCTGGGATGCAGATTATCAGGCCCTGGGGATTTATTGGCCTTCTATCCCAACAAATTTCCCAGCACCATTTCTCTACTAAAATTGGTCTTCCTCAGCTCTACCCTCTCACTAAATTTTGCCTCCTCCAACAATTCTAGTCTGTGTCCTCTTTTGTGAAGACAGAAATAAAGTATATGCTCAGTTCCTGAGCCATTTCTTTGTCCCCATTATACATTCCCCCATTTGTGTTTGTAAAGGATCTACATTTGTCTTGACCAGTCTCTTTCTCTTCATGTACCTATAGAAACTCTTAGCATTAGCCTTAATGTACCCTGCAAGCTTACTTTCATAGTCTATTCTCCCCTTCTTATCCCTTTCCCTTTCAATCTCTTTGCCCTTCTTTGCTGAATTCTAAACTGCTCCCAATCCTCAGGCATTTTATTTTCCTTGGCCAATCTGCACGCTTCTTCCTTGGATCGGATACGATCTCTAATTTCCTTTGTAAGCCATGCATTGGCCCTCTTAGCCACTTTGCTTTTGTGACAGACAGGAATAAACAGTTGTTGCAGTTCCCCCATGCGTTCCTTGAATGTTTGCCATTGCCTATCCACCGACATCCCTCTAAGTAACTCTCCCCAATCTATCAAGGCCAACTCATGCCTCATATTCTGATAATTTCCTTTATTAAGATTCAGCACACCAGTCTCTGAATCAATAACCTCACTCTCCACCTTGATAAAAAGTTGTGTCATGTTATGGTCATTCTTCCCTATGGGGTCTCACACAGCTAGATTGACAATGATTCCCTCATTACACAGCACCCAGTCTAAAATGGCTACTGTCGAGTTGGTACTTCCACATATTGGTCAAGCAAACCATCCCATATACATTACAAGAATTTCTCTTCTATGGCATTGTGGGTAATTTGATTTGCCCAATCTATGTACAGATTAAAATCACCCATTATCACCGATATTCCCTTAGTACATGTATCTCTAATTTCCTGTTTAATGTTATTCCAAACATTGCCACTGTAGTTTGGTCGTCTAAACATGACACCTACTAATGTTTTTTTCACTTTGGTATTTCTCAGCTCCTGTCAGGTTACCCCTCTCTACTCAGCTGATAGCTTCGCTTGCTGAAGGCCACCCTAATGTCAACTTGAATAGAGTCATAAAGATGTACAGCACAGAAATAGACCCTTCAGTCCAACTCATCCATGCCGACCACATGTCCTAAATTAATGTAATCCCATTTGCCAGCATTTGCCCCATATCCCTCTAAAGCCTTCCTATTCACATATCCATCAGATGCCTTTTAAATGTTGTCATTGTACCAGCCTCCACAGCCTCCTTTGGCAGCTCATTCCTATACACAGACCACTGTCTGCTTGAATAGGTTGCACCTTAGGTCCCTTTTAAAACTATCCTCTCTCACTGTAAACCTCTGCCTCTAATTTTGCACTCCCCTATCTTGGGAAAAAGACCAAAACTATTCACCCTATCAATGCCCCTCATGATTTTATGAACCTCTATAAGGTCAGCACTCAGCCTCTGCTCCAAGGAAGATAGCCCCAGCTTATTCAGCTTCTCACCTTAATTGAAACTCTGGAACCATCCTTGTAAATGTTTTCTGAATCCTTTCAAGTTTTACATTTTTCCACATGTGGGGAGAACAGAATAGAATTCAGTATTCCAAAGGTGGCCTAACCAATGTCCTGTACAGCTGCAACATGACCTCCCAACTCCTATACTCAATGCACTGACCAATAAAGGCAAGCATATCAAACACCTCTGCTTTAATCCTATCATATATCCTTGTCTGTAGCTTGCAATTCACTTGCCAAGGCCTGGTATTCCAAACATGGGTCTCTTCAGATCCCAGAAGTGAGCTCAAACTGGACACCTATTAGTCAGCCAAAAGCTTAAGTCAACATACATTTCATAAATTTGGATATTGGAAGTCCTTCCTGCTGAGATAGTCAAGTAAATATTATTTGGGAGTTTCCATTCTTTGACGCATGGACATCAGAAAAGAAATCTTTCATCATTTCTGTCACATGAGCATAAAAGGGACTGCAAGGGTAAAACTCAGAAGTGCCTTAAGCACCACCTATTATGATGATGTCAAAGGAGCATAAGAATATACTAGTTTAGGAGGAGGACGAGTGAGACCTCCAACCTGGGTCTTGTGCATTTTCTCAGAGTCTATGTCAATCGTGCTAACATAACTTGCAGCCTGTTGCATTGTACCATCTATATACATCTTGTTTAAGGCAAAAGCCTCCTTTCGTTAGACTAAAGTAGTTTTCCTCCACAGTACTAGACCAAGCAGGCCTGTAGGTCCCTTCCAGGTGGCAACAAATCTAACAGCTCATCCAGTTTTGGTGCGATCTGACCTCTGGCAAGCCCAACATTTACTTTCCAACTATATTTACTCATAGGACACTTAGATATCAGACAAATTGCAATGATTCTGGAGTTAATTGGCCAGGTTGGCTAAAGATCGCAGATTATCTTCACTAACAGATATTAGTGAACAAGATGGGTTTTAGTGACAATTGATAGTGACTATATAGCTAGCTTTTTATTGCCAGACTTGTATTGAACACCAATTTCACCGACTGTCATGGTGGGATTAAAACCCATTTCTCTGCAATATTTACAGGTGGCACGGTGGCTCAGTGGTTAGCACTGCAGCCTCATAGCACCAGGGACCTAGGTTCAATTCCATGCTCATGTGACTGTCTGTGTGGAGTTTCCACATTCTCCCCGTGTCTGCATGGGTTTCCTTTGGGTGCTCCAGTTTCCCCCCGCAGTCTAAAGATGTGCAGGTTAGGAGGTTTGGCCATGCTAGATTGCCTGTAGTGTTCAGGAATGTGTAGATTAGCTGGGTTATAGGGGGATGGGTCTGGATGGGATGTTTTGAGGGTCAGTGTTGACTTGGTGGGCTGAAGGGCCTGCTTCCACACTGTAGGGATTCTATTCTTTTCATCTGCAGGTTGACAGTACTCGTCCAGTTGTTAATACACCACCTTCCTTGTGGTGTGGACTCATATGTCGACAATCAGTGCAGACCCGATTTTGTTGCCTCCTATAGGCCTGTGTCTGAAGATTTCTTCAGGTACAGCTTTAAGAAAGCTGATCCTGCAGACAGTCAGCAGCTGGAAAAGAACTGTCTACAGGGGAGAAGCTTGGGAAAAGATTCAACAAAATAGAATCCACAGTTGAAGGTAAAAAGCATTTCAGACGTGGTAAGAGACAGTCATGATTGCATGTTAAGGATGCTACAGAACCGGAGCACTCGTCTCACTAAGGAAGGTACAGACTGTAGCGCTTGCTGATGTTTTGTTGGAGGAATCCTGAGTCAAGGTCCAGCTGGAAAGCAAAAGACATTGGAGGTCCCATGAGTAAGTTGAAATCCCTGACAGGGAGGGAAATCTCCTGAAGAATAGTTCAGGATATCCTGTGGAATTTATGGTCAACCTTTCTCTCAGTGCCGAAAACTTCTCACTGTTAATCTTATGGTTTTAATGATTCTATGACTCCATTTCCTGCTTCTTGAAGTAATACTACGCCTTTGCTAAATGCCTCCTTTCTCCCTTTACTCTTTCTCCTTCTCTTGCCATGGCATGTCAATACTTCTGTCAATGTCAGTACATCCATGTTTCTGACAAAAAGAAATGTTGTGTGCTATTAAGTCTGTGTTAATAATTCTAAATTGTCATTAATTCAAGTCTTAAACTAGAAGTCGACTCTGGAATAAAACTCTCACATTTTGATTTTAATTGTGGACTTTTAGAATGCAACAAAAGCCTCTCACATTTAACAAGGTCATTACAAACAAATGTGATTTTCTCATAACTTTTTACTAAACTATCTTTGGAGTGTTAGGAACATTCAAGGCAGTGTTAAAAATGAATGAATTGTCCTTTAGCGTTCTCAATTCATTTCAAAAACTGTCTATGTGCATTTAGTTTTTCCCATTAAAAACTGCAAACAATGAAGGTTTCTATCCTGCTTCAGCTGAATTGATTCTTCTCAATCTATTTCCTTTTACTTTTGGAATCCATTTATTCTGGAGATAAATAATCAGCACCTGTGCTAATTAAAATCTTTTTCATGCTATTCATTAAAAAAACAATTTGTATGTTACAAGTATGAAGCATTTATTTCAGCTGATTGAATCCCTGAGTTCTTGAGCAATTGAACGATGGATACATATTCTCACAGAAAAGTAATTCTATTTTTGGTGTAACCTTGGAGACTACGGATGGAATTAAATGAGTACTTTGGAAGTCTTGCTCACTGACTCAAGAACTGGTAAGAAACCTCATGTTGCTTCTCTCCAGGAAGCCAAACCCAATTAATAGGTAATCAGACCCTTAGTTGGATAACCCCGTTCAATTAATCCCCATTGGGAGGAATTCACCTTAACTGAAGTATAAGTGACAGCAGATGACTATATCCAATATTTGGAGAATTTTATGTTCTGAAGCCTATTACATTATCGAGTAGGTGCCAGGTTATGTTTTTTTGTTCTAATTAATGTGGACACATTGTTCTTGCCATTGCATTATTTATAATTTAGACTAATTTTGTATAGAATGATTTTTGCAGTGTTTAAAAGCAATGAGTAATATGGCCAGATATAATTCACCACAAGTAAATAATCTCTGCAGCTGTGATCCATCTTTTAAATACGAATATCATAGCATGTGGGCTTGTTGGAAAAAGCCAGTATTTAATGCCATTTGGTCTTGAGGAAGTGATATTTGTGCCTTTCCTCAACCACTGTGGTCCGTCTGGTTTAGATACACTTAAAGTGCTGCTAAGGAGGCACTTCCAAGATTTTGACCTGGTGAAAGTGAAGAAATAGTGACATAATTCCATGTCAGGATGGTGTGTAAATCGGATGTAAACTTGCAGATGATGACTTTCCAAAGCAGCTGCTGCCTTTATACTCATAGTTGGCAGAGACAATGTCTTCAGAGAGCACCATTGATGGAGCTTAGGTGAGTTACTGATGCATCTTGTCAATAGTACATAACGTTGCCATCGTTTGTCGGTGGTGAAAGGAGTGAATATTTAATGTGATCAATAACAGACTGCTTTGTCTGAATGACATCAAATCTCTGGAGTGCTGTTAAAGCAGTATTTCAGTGGTGAGTGTTTTATCACACTCCTGGTCTGTGCTTTATTAAAGGTTACAAGATGTGGGGAATCAGGAGGTGAGTTATTTGCTGCAGAACTCCCAAATCTGACCTATTCTTGTAGACATGGTACTTGTATGGCTGATCCAGTTAACTTTCTTGGTCAGTTGCGAACCCCAGAGTATTTATGGTGGGGATTTAATGATGGCAATGCTGTTGAATTTCATGGGGAAATGATTAATTCTCTATTATTGAAGGTGATCAATACCTGGTGCCTGTTTGGCATTCGACACTACATGCCCTTTATCAGCACAAGCCTGAATATTGTCCAAGTCTTTCACTGTACAGCCACATGCGGCTTCATTATTTGGGAGTTATGAATGGAATTTTACACTGGCAAGCATCAGATACTATCCCAATTCTGTGTGTTATGATGGTGAGATATTCTTTGAAGCTGATTAGGATGTTGAACCTAGGACACTCCTCTGAGAAACTCCTGCAGTTTAATGATTAACTTCTAACTGTCACATTCGTTTGTGTAAATTTGATTTCAACCAGTGAAGAATTTTCTCTGATTCCCATGAACCTGAGTTTTGTGTGGGTTCCTTGAAGCCACACCTAGACAACGACAGTAGGTAGATAGTCACTCACATCTCATTTCTGGAATTTGGTTCTTTTCTCTTTACATGGGCCAGAATAGTGATGTGCAGCATTCCCACCAATATGTGGCATTGAGTCTGGAACCGGAAGGCATTACTGCCAATCATGCCAAGGCATTGACTGCCGTGCTCAAAGCCTTGGAGCAGCTGTAGCATATACAGCCATGTGACTTAAAGGAGACATTGGAGTTGAGGTGAGGAGCCAAGTACTCCTGGCTGAACTCAAACAGAGCATCAGTGAGCAGTTCAGAGGTGATAAAATGATGCCTGATAACCCCTGGCAGTGAAGTGTTCCATCACTTTGCTGATTATTAAGGATAAAGTGGTGGTAGTTGGCAGATTGGATTTATCCTGTTTTATTTGGACAGGTATACCTGGGCAATTTTCAATGTTGTCAGGTAGATGCCAATGATATAGCTGTACTGGTGTTGCCTGACTAAAGGTACATTTAGTTCTATAGGAATATAAGAACAGGACAAGGAGGCCATTTGACCTTTGTCCCACGATCTCGGTCAGTCAACAAGATCATTGCAGATCTGGCTGATGCATCAATGCATCGCTGTTCCTGCCCTTACATTACCCTTCCCTCCCATCGAAAGTAAAAGGCAGTAGGACTCAAGATACTTAATGAATCAACCATCTACTTTCTAAGATAGGCAAATCCAAAGATTAACAAATTTCTGAAATAAGGAATCCTCTTCATCTCCATCTCTAAAATGGACACCCTTTATTTTTATAGATTTATTTATCACATATACTAAGAATAGGAATACATAAGTACAGCAAAAAGTGCACAAAATGTCGCCACTCACCAGAATTAAAAGATTTTTAACACAGCCAAAGGTAAACAAGAAATAAAAGTAAAGGCCAGATCTCAGAGTCCCAAGTCCCATCTCCACAATGGTGCATGCACTGCTCCAATCATAGAAGCCCTACAGTGTGGAAACAGGCCCTTCAGCCCAGCAAGTCCACGTTAAATCTTTGAACATCCCACCCAGACTTTACCCCCTATACCCACCTCATTTACACATCCCTGAATACTACTGGCAATTTAGCATGGCCGATCCACCTAGCCTGCACATCTTTGGACCATGGGAGGAAACCATAGCACCCAGAGGAAACCCATGCTCCAGGTTGCACTTGTGCCTGGAGCAAGTTTTCAATGAGGAAATATTCATTGAATTGCATACATGCATTGTTGGTGAGGTTGGTAGGAGAATTACATCCTGAATACACTGGAGGGTAATGTTTTGCTGCAAAGAACAATTCTCCCACTCTTCCTTCAAGTGGTTTGGCCTGGTTTGTGCTTCCCAAGTTTATTCTCCAAGTCATTCTGCATTCTAGGGGAGAAATCAACTAATGCATCCATATCTGGAAGTATTGAAGTCAGCGAAGATTCCTTCACTTCCTGTGATACCCTATCTTGTAGGAGTTCAGTATTTGAAATAACTGCAAAAATGCCAACCACTTGGAATCGTTGCCTCAATCAGACAAATCAACCAATACCTAATGTGTGAGTGTTTGAAAATTCCTTTTAATAACATTAGCCAGGCTCCTTCTTATTGCTGAGCTCATGTTCAACTGTGTAGCCAGAGCCCTGAGCTCCAAAATGATATAACTGGTATTGAAACAGCATTTACCCCCTCCCTGCCACTCCAAACAATTTTGTAATCTTTTGCCTTGAATTCTTCTTGCAGGCTGGATGTAACATTATTGTCATTTGACTTGCTCCTCCATGGGTAGTCCTTTGTGCCTTCTCCCAAGTGAAGAATTTTACCCACCACCCTCCCACAATTTTATAGCATATACAAAATAAATGCAACAATTTTCTTTCAATAGAGACCGTTGCTGAAATAATGTGATCTGTTTCCCAAATCATGCAAGCAGACACATTTAAATGATAGGGGTGAGCAGCTAATGTCTGTGCAAATACAATGGATTAACTTTCACTGATTGTTCTCCAGAGAATGAGTCAATAAGATGCCATTCTCAGAGAAACTTGGCAGTATTACCAAAGCCCACAACCTTAAGGCAAGTGATAACCTGACTTTATATCATTTCAACCCAGCAATGTTTGTTTGTAGAATTTTATAACATAATACAGGAAACATTTCTGTATTCACGAGGGAAATACATGGAAGTCAAGGCTGTAATACAACATGGCCACTAATGTAAATGTTTTGGCTGTGTTGCAACCATTGAGGTCTTTATAATATCTTCCCTCTAACTTTCTATAGAACTGCAATATGATGCTGACTCTTCATCATCATTGAACATTATGGTACTTATATATATCACCATTCTGTGCAATTGACAGAAACTGAGACTTTGAAAATTTTTTCAGCGACTTTCTATGTGTGGACCTTTTCTCTGGAATTGGCAGTGCTGCTGCTGTAGCATGCAATGAATCCAAACAAGATGCTTTTGAAGAATATTCAAACTGTGGTAGTGTGATACAAGCATTGTTAGCCAAACCGAACTGGCTTCAGTGTCACTTGATATGCAACACAGTGTGAAATTAAAACATTCAATGGCTAATAAATTACTCAATTGTTCCTGACCAGATTCTACAAATAACAGATCTTGGAGCCAAGTTTATAATTCAAATAAAAATTAACAATTTATTATCAGTAATGTAACCAGCACAACACAGATAAATAATAAGATAACTTAATTAATATCTGTGAATTAAAGCCCAATCTTCTTTGATCATAATCCACATCAAACAGTACAGTACGGTTAAGGATAAATCGAAAAGAAAATTTAAAAATTGAAATTTGCCAGTTTAATAAACAGTTTCAAATGATGGACTCCAGGCCTTCATGAAAACCTTGAACAATGGGTTGTTCACAGGCAGTTAGAACTTTATACCTTGTTTGAAATCTGAAGTCACCAGTTAATGCAGTTTTAGCAGGCCTTTAGAAGTATTACTTAATTCATTCAGACTGGAATTCTTTCTTCAGAACAATCATAAATTCAATAACTGGAGAAAAGTTAGAGAGAGCAAAGCAAATCAGGCTCTAGAAGCTTGTGACATCACACTGTCCCCTGCCAAACCCAGTCAAAACCGGTTCTCTCTTTTTTTCACTTTTTCCAATCAACTTTCTCTGTGATTAACTGGTTAGCATGGATTGCCTCCCACTTTTCCCCTTAATTGATCAATTAAACATCCAACCAGCTGCCAATTTGTGCACAGTGTCCTTAGATCAGGAATTAAGTTGCATTACTTTTGAGGCCAGTGACCAGCATAAAATATTTCTGTCTTCTCTTCTGTTTGGTAAACAAGCTGCTGCTCAGAGTCCAAATCTTAACTTCAACTCAGTTCCAAACCAAAATGTGAGAACCGTTTGATTTTGCTCTCTATTTTGCCACTTTATGAGTCATATTACTTTCACTTGTTAATACCCAGAAGAAAAATGAGCAGAACTTCATTCTGAATCCCCTAACTTGACATCAGTAACCTAGGCTGGAGTTCATGAAGGAGTAGTATTGTTGCCACATATGGGTCATTATTAGCAGGACAGAATTAACAGTTAATGCTCCTCATCCTGCCAGCATCAGTAAAGAGAAATGGAATGATAAGCAAACAGGCCACTGCAGAGTCAAGACACTGCAGTCCTCACCTAGTCATGAATCATGTCATACTGTTATTTGATTAAATGCAATGAAATGGTGAAGTGAAAACCTTTGCTGACTAAAATGTGGATATACTTCTCAGAAGTAGTGACATTCATTGGGAGCCTTGATGATTTTTCTTTTCAGTGCTTCAGACAGCTTTAAATTTGCCTACTGCACAGCACAAATTAAGGAGCATTTATTGTACCTTCTGAACTTGTGATTATCTTCTTCTTTATCAGTTTCCCAGCTGAAGGCACAACTCCATCATGGGCACTAGGAGGGAGGTTCCAAACCCACCCTAGTTTAATGGAGAATTAGCCCTCCTCTATTGGCATCAATCTGATCCACATCGTGTGTCCAGAGAGCTGAGCTAGCTGCATGCACTCCCCCATAACCCCCACACTCCCGACCACATCCCCCTGCCCCCCTCCAACTCCCTGCCCCCAACAATGATTTCTTGGAGCAATGTATACTTAGACATGCATGTTGCAGTCTGGAGCTACAAACAATGGTGGGAGATTTTCTTTCCATACCAGAGAACTCTCCTATGCTTACTGCTTGCTAATGGTGCATGCTGAAAGGATTCAGATGTTGATCCCCAACTTGTGCTATGAAAGCAGCCTCCTTTGCCATCAATTCCCAGTGTGGGACTTATACCCAGAGCTTCTGTATTTAGAGGTAAGAATTTCCTCTGTACATCTATAAGGTCCCAAAATGTTAACATGTGCATTTTCTGTTTTCTCGGCTGGGTGGGATTAGAAGTAGGAGACTAAGATGTCACTTTTAAAACAATGATGAGAAGAATTCTTTTATTCTCAGAGATTCCAGGGAATGCTCTTCCCTGGAAAGTAGTGGAGGCTGGTTCATTGAACTTATTTGAGATGTCAGTCCTGCCAGCCCAGGAATTAGTCTGGTGATTCTTAGCACTTCTTCTATAGCCAGAACACCCTTCCTCAAATAAGGAGACCAAACTGCACACAATATTTGAGGTGTGGTCTCACAAAGGCCCTGTATGATTGCAGCAAGGCATACTGTTCCTGTATTCAAATAGTTTCACTATGAAGGCCAGGTATTACTTGCCTTCTGTACCACCTGCTGTATCTACTTACTTTCAGTGACTGGTGTACAAGGACACCCAGGTTTTGTTGCACTTCTCCCTTTCTCAATCTATCACCGTTCAAATGATAATCTGCCTTCTTGCTTTTGCCACCAAAGTGGATAATCTCACATTTATCTACATTGTACTGTATCTGCTGTGCATTTGTCCAATCGCTCAACTTGTCCATCGTTGGTTTAATGCTACTTGTTGTAGAACATAGAACATGCAACAATACAGAACAGTACAGGCCCTTCGGCCCACAATGTTGTGCCAAACTTTTACCCTAAACCTAAGATCTGAAGGGTCTAGGGCCAAAACATCAGCCTTCCTGCTCCTCTGATGCTGCTTGACCTGTAGTGTTCATCCAGCTCTACACCTTGTTATCGCGTCTATCTAACCTCCACCACTACCTTATTCTATCATCCATATGCCTATCTAATAGCCACTTAAATGCCCCTAATGAGGCCGCCTCCATTACCCTCTCCGGCATTGCATTCCACGCCCCTACCATTCTGAGTCAAGAACGTACCTCTGACGTCTCCCCGATATCTACCTCCTTCCACTTTAAAACTATGTCCCCTCGTAAAAGCTACCTCCACCCTAGGAAAAAGTCTCTGGCTGTCTACTGTGTCTATACCTCTGATCATTTTGTACACCTCTATCAAGTCACCGGCCATCCTTTGTCATTCTAAAGAGAAAAACCCTAGCTCTTTCAATCTTTCCTCGTAAGACCTTCTCTCCATTCCAGGCAACATCCTGGTAAATTTCCTCTGCACCTTTTCCAATGCTTCCACATCTTTCCTGTAATGAGGTGACCAAAACTGGATATAATACTCCAGCTGTGGCCAAACCAGGTTTTTGTATTGCTGAAGAGTAATTTCACAGCCCTTGAACTCAATCCCTCTGTTAATGAAAGCTAACACAACATATGCCTTCTTAACACCTCTATCCACCTGGGTGGCTGCTTTCAGGGACCTGTGGACATGAACCCCAAGACCCCTCTGCTCCTTCACACTCCCAAAAATCTTTCCGTTAACCCTGTATTCTGCTTTCAAGTTTGTCCTTCCAAAATGAATCACCTCAGGGTTAACCCTTTTCAGGGTTAAACTCCATCTGCCACTTCTCAGTTCAGCTCTGCATTCTATCAATGTCCCTTTATAACCTAGAACAGCCCTCTGCACTGTCCACAACATGACCCACCTTCATGTCATCCATGAACCTGCTAATCCACCCTTCCACTCCTTCATCCAAATCATTTACAAAAATCACAAATAGATGAGGATCCAGAACCGATGCTTGTGGTACACCATGCATGACCAAGTTGTGATCATTTACTTCTTGGAATGGAAAGATTAGTGATTATCAACAAGTCATTGACTGGTGTAGTTGTGTATGGGAGTGTGGGGCCCCGCAAAGTTGAAGAGCTTTATGTCTAAAGGAAGAGAAGTCCTTGTGAAATATGCAGAATAGTATCAATTGTTATCTGGGGAGATCATGGCCCAGTGATTTTATCACTGGAATGTTAATCCAGAGATCCAGGGAATGTTCTGAGGACCCAGGTTCAAATCCCAACAATTTGAAATCAACAAAACTCTAGAATTAATAGTTCAACAATGACCATGAAACCATTGCTGATTGTTAGGAAAAACCATCTGGTTCACTAATGTCCTTTGGGGAAGGAAACTGCCATCCTTACCTGGTCTAGGCTACATGTGATTCCAGACCCACAGCAATGTGTGGTTGATTTTTAACTGCCCTCTGGGCAGTTAGGGGTGGGCAATAAGTGCTAGCCTAGCCAGCAATGCCCAAATCCCATGAATGTGTGAATTAATTTCCATGGTGTATCAGGCAATAGGTGCTGATACTGCTGAAGTTAAGAAGTCTGCTTGTGAGAGGAGGGTGAACCTTAAGTATTTGGAGCTGTTCATTAAATTTCTTGCAAAACTGGAAACAATTTCTGAGGTGAGGGACCTTGGATGTGACCTCCCAGACAATCGTCTCCCACATGTACTGCATCAACTGATCCTGTGGTCCTTTGCTACAGGTGGAATACATCCCTGCTCCACTCTACCTCTGCATTGGCAAAACTGGCTGCCTTTTGTTTAACACCTTTACAGAATCCTTCCAATTCCAACCAGAGTTCACCGGACCTTCAATGGAAATGGGCAATGCAGGTTACATACAAAGCTTGATGAAATTTACCTGTAATCAGTGCTTGAATAATGAAACTGCTTATGTTGTTTCCAGTACCTGCAGGCACATTCATTATAGTTATCAATTGGCCCAAAAATTGTGTGCTGAACCAGAATTTCATACAGATATTTTTTATTAGTTGAGGGCTCAATAAGTACTTAATTGACCTTTGACTAAAATAATGCCCATGCCCTGAGGCAGAAGTTCTTGACCTCCTGCCCAAACAATTGTTCATTTATGATTATGTTAAGGATCTGTCAAATTTCAATTCTCAGTGATTTCCTGATTCAATGTTTAAGCAATATCTCAAATTAACCTACAATGAACTTATTCAAGGGCCACTCGATTTAATCCCTTGAAGCAATGTATACTTCACATGGTTACTGCTCTCGGCTATAGTACTCAAATGATGAGTGAAACAGGGTGAGAGTAGATTTCAGTTGGAGCCTAGTAGTTTCTTCTTCTACATGCCGCTGTTGTAATAATGTATGCCTCATATAGTGTTTAATCCATATCTCATGCTAATATGTAATGAAATACATAGAGATTTTTCAGAGATATATGTCATAAAAATTTGCAAAGACATGGTTCATGCCTTAAGACATCTGACTTCTTTGTTATTGTAAAACAGAATTGTTTAAAGTCATCTTCAAAATTAATTCAAGAAATAGAATCAGTTGGGAAGCTTGTGAGGCAGCTAAAAATAAATCAAAGCTCAGTAAAAGAAAACTTGCTTGAAAAAAAATTATGCGTCGTCAACCTGAAACTCTTTGGGATCTGTTTCTGTCAAGATCTCCAGAAATTGTGCTGTGATAAGCAACTTTGATTTTGTACACAAGTCCTGTTTATTGCAGTTTGTGAGATTCTTTGTAAATAGATCCAGGAAGTATAATTTGTTTGTTTTTCTGTAAGCTTGATTGTAAATCTCACACCACCTCCAACTATCTGACTTTGCTTCAATGGATTCTCCAGACAGAATTTGCTGATTTAGTGGGAAGCATGGTAAATTGCACCAAGCTCTGTGAAGCAAGCAAATCCATCTCTGCATCTTTCTATGCAATGGGTTAAGACCCATTCCACGCTCACCCTAGTTCCAGCCATGACCTAGTTGGCTCCTCTAAAAGCAGGAATTTTGAGGGTTTTCTTTATAAATTTACAACTTTTGGCTCCTAATATCTTTCATGGAGCTCACCTACACTCATTTTGATGCCAATGTACCTCGGACATTTCCCTCCATTTTTTTTTCAGTGACATTTACCTTACAACAGAAAGGTAAAGTTTTTGCACTCTCCCTCCATCACCTCACAAGGCAAAGTCAGAAATTGCAGCAATGACAAAGTAGCACAAATGAGCAGTTCTGATGAAGAGCCACTGAACTTGAAACTTTATCTGTCTTTTTCCCAAAGATGCTGCCAGACCTGCTGTATATCTCCAGTACTTTCCATTTTTGTTTCAGTTCTCCAACACCCAGAGTTCTTTTATTTATACGAATGTGCAGATTTGTCTGAGTGCAATGAGGCTGATTGGAATTTGGTGAGGGAATTCAGTGTGATAAGGGAGGAGCTGTTCACTGGCCTGTTCCAAAAAAGGAAGTGGTCAGAGAGAAGGTGCCAAGGGTAGTGAGACCCAAGGAGTTGAAGCTCAGCAGCATTAACAATGTTAGCAACTTGATGTTGATGACTTTAAGATTTTTGTTCTCTCTCTATACCAGGACAGTAGTTTAAATGGGTACAGTGCAGACATATGTAAAGTATTAAATTTGTAGTGTAACAAGTTAACAAAGCCACAGAAAAGCATTGAGTAATATTTCTAAAATTGAAGGATTTTGCTAAACAATGCAAAATAAAGATGACAAGACAGATTATGTATTGCAGCTGTAATATGTGGCTGATGGAGGAAATGTGTGTGTGATCACAGCGATTAATGTCTGTAGTGTCTGCAGGCCAAGGGACAAAATTTACGAACAAGAGTTTGATTGACCAACACTATCAGGGAAGGCAAGAGCTTTGGCGCAGGGTGCAGTCACACACCCAAGGATCCCAGAATGAGTTTGTGTTCGGGGACAGGAGGGTAAGCCTGCAAGTGAGTTGCATATATGAATTTAGAAGTTAGCCTCAGAAGAGCCTGAGCCTTTTGTCATTGTCCAAAAGGTTCGATAACTTTGCGACTTGTGCCACAAGAGAATGACAGCAGGAACTGCAAGGAGGATGAGCAAATTGACCACAGCATTTCCAGTTGGAGATTAAAAATAATTGTAATTATAATCAGGGACAGTATAGTTACGAGGATAAGGCACAGTTCTCTCCAAGAGAGAAGGGCATCTCCACAGGCTGTGGAGGAACTTGGCCGGGAAGGATCCAATTGCCATAATCCATGGAGGTAGCAATGACATAGGTAGGACTGAAAGAGGTTCTGCTTAGGGAAAATGACCAGTTAGAGCTACATTTATAAGATGAATGACATAGATAATAATCTCTGACTTCTACAATGCAAAGTATGGGCAAATTGAGGTGGGTAAACAAGATCAGACAGTTAACTGTAAGGAAACTTACACTGGGAATCCATGAGCTCTAAATTGAACAAAGATGGAATTTGTCTTAATTTTTGTGTATGATTTCTGTTATTAATATAGACACTGGATAATGGTGACTTCAAACATATTTTCACTGTATATTTTGTAAAAATAGACGTGACAATGAATTACTATTCTATTCTATATCCTTTCACTTCCCAAATGGTCAGCCCAGATCTCAATTTTTTACATAATTTGAAGCCCTTTATTCCATTCTACACATTGGTAACCAATTTCATTGTGTTCTGTTGCCAATTCTACATAAGTTCACAGGGATATTCAAATTGCAGGCATTAGTTGTTCCAAACCCTTTTTTTGTCATTTTGCTTTATTTGGGATGTGCTGAGGTTTATGGAAATGTTGGTGATCAACACAGATGGAGTACGCCTGAGATTTGGTCCAATGTCTTGCACTTTTAGCGCCAGAAGAGACATTAGATTTTCATCAACTTAGTTTATTTTGCACATTAGATAGTGAAGTGACTCCGAATTTTGACTGGGTGGCACACAATGCATAACAGTATGTTCCTTAATGTGTAAAACATAGTGTGCATGATATCACATTAAAGGAAATGTGCCTACCAAGACTGAGTTACAGCAGGGAACTATGGTCAAGCTGTGTCACGCCTATCCAGGAAATGTTCAGACTGCACCTTGCCATAGTAATCTTAAATATCAACTTGACCTTTCATTTCTATGCATTGAATTGTTGACAGGCATCTTAAGCTTTAGCCAGATTTCTAGCTACATACTTCAAAACAACAAGGAACAGTGATAATTATTCTCAACGGTTAGAGATTTGATTAGAGATAATGGGAACTGCAGATGCTGGAGAATTCCAAGATAATAAAATGTGAGGCTGGATGAACACAGCAGGCCAAGCAGCATCTCAGGAGCACAAAAGCTGACGTTTCGGGCCTAGACCCTTCATCAGAGAGGGGGATGGGGAGAGGGAACTGGAATAAATAGGGAGAGAGGGGGACGCGGACCGAAGATGGAGAGTAAAGAAGATAGGTGGAGAGAGTATAGGTGGGGAGGTAGGGAGGGAATAGGTCAGTCCAGGGAAGACGGACAGGTCAAGGAGGTGGGATGAGGTTAGTGGGTAGCTGAGGGTGCGGCTTGGGGTGGGAGGAAGGGATGGGTGAGAGGAAGAACCGGTTAGGGAGGCAGAGACAGGTTGGACTGGTTTTGGGATGCAGTGGATGGGGGGGAAGAGCTGGGCTGGTTGTGTGGTGCAGTGGGGAGAGTGGACGAAGTGGTCTGGTTTAGGGATGCAGTAGGGGAAGGGGAGATTTTGAAACTGGTGAAGTCCACATTGATACCATATGGCTGCAGGGTTCCCAGGCGGAATATGAGTTGCTGTTCCTGCAACCTTCGGGTGGCATCATTGTGGCAGTGCAGGAGGCCCATGATGGACATGTCATCTAGAGAATGGGAGGGGGAGTGGAAATGGTTTGCGACTGGGAGGTGCAGTTGTTTGTTGCGAACTGAGCGGAGGTGTTCTGCAAAGCGGTCCCCAAGCCTCCGCTTGGTTTCCCCAATGTAGAGGAAGCCGCACCGGGTGCAGTGGATGCAGTATACTACATTGGCAGATGTGCAGGTGAACCTCTGCTTAATGTGGAATGTCATGTTGGGGCCTGGGATAGGGGTGAGGGAGGAGGTGTGGGGACAAGTGTAGCATTTCCTGCGGTTGCAGGGGAAGGTGCCGGGTGTGGTGGGGTTGGAGGGCAGTGTGGAGCGAACAAGGGAGTCACGGAGAGAGTGGTCTCTCCGGAAAGCAGACAGGGGAGGGGATGGAAAAATGTCTTGGGTGTTGGGGTCGGATTGTAAATGGCGGAAGTGTCGGAGGATGATGCGTTGTATCCGGAGGTTGGTAGGGTGGTGTGTGAGAACGAGGGGGATCCTCTTAGGGCGGTTGTGGCGGGGGCGGGGTGTGAGGGATGTGTTGCGGGAAATACGGGAGACGCGGTCAAGGGCGTTCTCGATCACTGTGGGGGGAAAGTTGCGGTCCTTAAAGAACTTGGACATCTGGGATGTGCGGGAGTGGAATGTCTTATCGTGGGAGCAGATGCGGCGGAGGCGGAGGAATTGGGAATAGGGGATGGAATTTATCCCCTATTCCCAATTCCTCCGCCTCCGCCGCATCTGCTCCCACGATAAGACATTCCACTCCCGCACATCCCAGATGTCCAAGTTCTTTAAGGACCGCAACTATCCCCCCACAGTGATCGAGAACGCCCTTGACCGCGTCTCCCGTATTTCCCGCAACACATCCCTCACACCCCGCCCCCGCCACAACCGCCCTAAGAGGATCCCCCTCGTTCTCACACACCACCCTACCAACCTCCGGATACAACGCATCATCCTCCGACACTTCCGCCATTTACAATCCGACCCCAACACCCAAGACATTTTTCCATCCCCTCCCCTGTCTGCTTTCCGGAGAGACCACTCTCTCCGTGACTCCCTTGTTCGCTCCATACTGCCCTCCAACCCCACCACACCCGGCACCTTCCCCTGCAACCGCAGGAAATGCTACACTTGTCCCCACACCTCCTCCCTCACCCCTATCCCAGGCCCCAACATGACATTCCACATTAAGCAGAGGTTCACCTGCACATCTGCCAATGTAGTATACTGCATCCACTGCACCCGGTGCGGCTTCCTCTACATTGGGGAAACCAAGCGGAGACTTGGGGACCGCTTTGCAGAACACCTCCGCTCAGTTCACAAAAAACAACTGCACTTCCCAGTCGCAAACCATTTCCACTCCCCCTCCCATTCTCTAGATGACATGTCCATCACGGGCCTCCTGCACTGCCACAATGATGCCACCCGAAGGTTGCAGGAACAGCAACTCATATTCCGCCTGGGAACCCTGCAGCCATATGGTATCAATGTGGACTTCACCAGTTTCAAAATCTCCCCTTCCCCTACTGCATCCCTAAACCAGACCACTTCGTCCACTCTCCCCACTGCACCACACAACCAGCCCAGCTCTTCCCCCCCACCCACTGCATCCCAAAACCAGTCCAACCTGTCTCTGCCTCCCTAACCAGTTCTTCCTCTCACCCATCCCTTCCTCCCACCCCAAGCCGCACCCCCAGCTACCTACTAACCTCATCCCACCTCCTTGACCTGTCCGCCTTCCCTGGACTGACCTATCCCCTCCCTACCTCCCCACCTATACTCTCTCCACCTATCTTCTTTTCTCTCCATCTTCGGTCCGCCTCCCCCCTCTCCCTATTTATTCCAGTTCCCTCTCCCCATCCCCCTCTCTGATGAAGGGTCTAGGCCCGAAACGTCAGCTTTTGTGCTCCTGAGAGATTTGATTATTTTGCTTATGGATAAAAAGAATGTAAGTAAGTGTAATTTTAAATAAAAAGACTCAAATAAAAATGTGAAAAGAACAATTAGTAGGGTTAATATTGGTTTCAGAAAGTCTCTACTGTGATTGAACATACAGTTTTTCAGATTTATGCACAATGTTAAATGGTTCAGGAATAGAAAGGAATTCCATCCTTTTGATGTCCAATTTGTATATGACCACTAGACCTTTTTGAACAGATAAATACGTACGTTGAGAAAGCTCTTTGAAAACCTTCAAAGTAAGGCAGCCACTTTTTTTAAAATTAAAAAACCTCATATTTCATAGGATTGGGATACTGCTGTGTAAACCAGCATTAAATGTACTGATGAAGATGCTGGTCAGATGCCTTGTGTAAACTGCAGTCTGTGGCATGCCGGGACAGTAATAGTGCTGTTAGGAAGTGGGTTCCAAACTTTTGATTGAGAGAAGATCAATATATTTCCAGGTCAGGAGTGTACAACATGGAGAGGAAATTGCAGGTAGAGGTGTTCCCATGTAGCTGTTGTCCTTGCCCTTCTTTGTGGTCAAAGTCACAGGTTTGAAAGATGTTGTTGAGGGAGCCCCATTGGGTTGGTTGCTTCAGTGCATCTCGTAGATGATGCACTCTGCTACCACTGTCCATTGGTGGAGACAATGAATGTCAAGGGAGTGGATGGGGTGCCAATCAAGTGGTCTGCTTTGTACTGGATGATGCCAAACACTGAAGTGTTGCGTTCATCCAGGTATGCAGGGAATATTCCATCGTCCTGCTGACTTGTGCCTTGTGGATGATGGACAAGCTTTGAGGTGGCAAGAGGTGAGTTATTCACAGCAAGCTTCCTAAACTCTGACCTGCTGTTGTAGCTAAAGTATTTATATGGCTGGTTCAACTTAGTATATGGTCAATAATGATCCCCCAGGATATTGATAGTGGGGGATTCTGTTGCAGTAATGTCATTGAATGTGAAGAAGTGATGGCCATATTCTTTATTGTAGATAGCTATTGTCTGGTACTTAGGTGGCATGAAAGTCAGTTGCCACTTGTCACCTCAGCCTGGATGTTGTTGGGGTCTTGTTGTATATGGATACTGATTCCTTCAGCATCTGAGCAGCTATGAATGGTGCTGCACATTGTGTAATCATCAGTGAACATCCCCACTTCTGACTTTATGATGGAGGGAAAGTCATTGATGAAGCAGCTGGAGGTGGCGGGCCGAGGGCACTACGCTGAGAGATACTTAAGAGTAAGATGATTAGCTTTTAGTAACCACACCTATCTTCATTTGTGCTAGATTCCACCAAACCCACCCCCGCCAATTCTCATTAACTCAAGTTTTGCTGGAGCTCTTTGATATTACAATCGGTCAAATGCTGCCTTGATATCAATGGCAGTCATTCTCACCTCACCTTTGGAGTTCAGCTGCTTTTGTCTATATTTGGATCAAGGCTATTAACCAATTCAGGAATGAAGTGGGACTGGCAGAATACATTCAAAGTGCTACTAAGCTGGTCATTACTGAGCAAGTGCCAGGTGATGACATCTTCCATTACTTTGACCAAGAGTAGACTAATGGGTGGTAATTGGCAAGGTTGGATTTGTTTGCTCTGTTGTGGGCAGACCATAACCTGGGCAGTTTTCAATATTTTCCTCTTAATGCCAAAGGCTGTACTGGAAGAGTTCGGTTAAGGGTGCAGCTAATTCCAGAGTGTAAGTCTTCAGTGCCATTGCCAGAATGTTGTTAGGGCCCATACCCATTGCAATATCCAATGCTTCAGCTATTTCTTCACATCACATAAAGTGAATCAAAGGCTGACATCTGTGATTCTGGTGACCTTAATAAAAGAAAGAGACATATCATCCACTTGGCAATTCTGGCTTAAGATGCTCCAAATATAAATGTTTCAGCCTTGTCTTTTGCATTTATGTACTGTATTCCCACGTCATTGAGGATTGGAATGTTTCCTCCTTTTAGTTTTTCAAGGTGCGTGTGGCAGGACAGCAGATCTGACCCTTCAGTTATGGGATTACTCTGCTTCTTCTATTTCAAGTTGTTTCTGCTATTTAGCACACATGTAGTCCTAATTTATGCTTTCATATATTAAAAGTTCATTTTTAGGTGTGTGTGTGTGTGTGTGTGGGTGCTGTTCCTGCAATGCCCTGCTGCACTCTTCATTAAACCAGGACTGATCCTTTGACAAGATAACAAAGTGTGAAGCTGGATGAACACAGCACACCCTGAAGGGTCTAGGCCCGAAATGTCAGCTTTTGTGCTCCTGAGATGCTACTTGGCCTGATGTGTTCATCCAGTTTCACACTTTGTTATCTTGGATTCTCCAGCATCTGCAGTTCACATAATCTCTGATCCTCTGACAAGATGGATATGCCAAGCCATAAGGTTACAGACTGTAGTTGAGCACAGTTCTGTTACAACTGCTAAGGCCCACAACATCTCTTGAACACCTAGTCTTGAGTTGCTAGATCTGTACAAAATCTACTCCATTCAGTACAGTTGTAGTGCCACACAGCACGACAGTGGTTATTCTTAATGTGAAGACAGGACTTTATTTCTAAAAAGACCATGTGCAGTTGCCATTCCTACCAGTACTTTCATGGACAGATTCATCTGAGATAGGTCGATTAGCAAGGATGAGGTCAAGTAAATTTTTCCTTCATACTGGTTCTTTCCATTGCTCACAGTCACAGTGCAGTAGTAATATCCATTAAGAATCAGCCAGCTCAGTCAATAATGGTCCTACTGAGCCACTATTGATGGTGAACATTGAAGGCCAAACCCAGAAACCATTGTGCTCTTGCTATCCTCAGCGCTTCTTACAACTGGACTTCAACATGGAGGTGAACTGCTTGTCCAGATGAGGAGTTTCCAGTAGATGAAGCAATCTGAAAACATTGGAAGTGTACAATGACATTGAGGAGGTAAAGTTGGGTGTCATCAACATGCAGGTACATCAGTAGGCCATTCAGCCTGTTGTGTCTGCTTTGCCATTTACTGCGATCATGGCTGATTGAACACTTCAATCCCTTTTACCCGTGCTTCCTCCATACCCATTATCATTATAGTGATAGCAAAATCTTATCAACATCTGTTTTAAATATCCTCAAGGACTGAACTTCCCCAGTCTTCCGCAGTACAGAATTCCCCACCACCCAAGTAAAGTAAAAATTCTCCTTATCTTGGTTCTAAAAAGCATACTCTTTATTTTTAACGTGTAACCTGTTCCGGACTCCCAGACCAGGAAAAACATCTTACTTTCTTCTATCCTGTCTATCCGTTTCAATATTTTGTAGATTTCAATGAGATCACCTTTCATTCTTCAAAACTCTGGAGAGTACAGGCCCGGTTTGCCAAATGTCTCCCTGGTGGAGTCTTGCCATTCTAGGAACAGGCCAGGTGAAGATTTGTTGCACTCCCTCTATGGCAGCAATATCTTTCCTGGGGTAAGGAGGCAAAACTCAGAGTACCCCAGATGTGTTGTCATCAAGCTTCTGTACAATTGAAGCAAGGCTTCAATATTTCTGTGCTCCAACCCTCTTGTGAAAATGGCTAATATTCCATGACTTTGTAAAACTTGCTACACCTGCATGTTAGCCTTCAATGACCAATTGATGAGGTCACCCAAGTCCCTCTGCACATCTACATTTTCCAACCCCTCAGTATTTGAGAAATACTCTGCACATTTATTCCTCCTAGTACATTTTATTCTATCTGTCATGTTCTTACCAATTACTAAGCCTGTCCAAATCTTCCTCAAAATATATTACATCCTCCCCTCAAGACGCATTCAAGTTGGCCTTGTATCATCTGCAAATTCACATGTCTCCATGTCTAAAACTTTGACTAACATTTGAACAGCTGGTGCCTAAGTATTGATCTTAATGGTACCCCACTAGTCAGCCTGCCAAAATGAGAATGGTCCATTTGTTCCTATTTTCTGTTTTCCGTCTCTGCACCAATTTTGTAACTATGCCACTATATTACCTCCTCTTACAAGTGTTTAAACTTGACTAACCAACAGCCTTTGGGGGACCTTAACAACAGACTTCTGAAATTCCCCATATACTATATCAATCAACCTTCATTTATTATGTTGGTAAAATCCTCAAGTCTGCAACCAGTTTGTCAAGCAGACTTTCCCATTCACGCATCAATGCTGATTATGCTCAATCAGACTAAATGAGGACTATCTGTTCTACAATGTGGAAGTACAGCAGGATTTTTGTGTTCAGGTTCACTCAAAGAAATTACCAGTTGAATCGCACATGGATTAAAACAAATAAAACCATGTGGAATACCGGATTTTACAAGAAGAGATTGTAAAAGTCAAGTTATATTACTAAATCCGGATGCAGTTTATGATGTGGGCTGAATATTGTGGTTTCTTGCTTCCTAATGTTTAACAGGAAGGAGTCATCATTCATCCAAGACCGTCAGTTTTAAAAATAGAAGGACAGTGGGCAGGTACAATTGGACACCATTGACATCAGGGAAACTGACTCAATGTTAACAGAGAATGTTACAAAAGAACAGCATCTACATGAGTAAGAAGAGACCCACATTTTAACAAGACAGCAATTAGACTTCTGTCATGAACATATTGGCTCATATCATAGATTTTTAGGAAAAGAACATTTGTGCTTTAAAAATCTATACATTGGAAATTAAGTTAACTTATTCTCTTTAAGATGTACACCATATAACAGGTCATGGCTGTTCCTGTGGAGAGTTTCAAAGTCAATTGAACTGCACTATTTCATCTTCAAATCACAAAAGGAAGACTTATAGAATGTACCTGTAATTCAATGGGTCCTTCAAAGATGCAAAACAGTGTTTTATGCTTCAACTGAAATTAAAGTGGGAGCCACTTTCAAAATCCAACCTTATCAGAAAATACTATCAACCTAACTACAAAAGCCAGGGGAGTGACCAAACTCTTTGCCTACCCACAGAAACTAAAGGGAAAGGGGTGATGGGATGGGAACAAGAGATATCATCAATGTTCCCTCAAAGCTGTGTCACAATGTGGCCTCTCCAAGAGTCCACACACTGCTATTGGTTCGTAGCTTTGACCTCTGGTTCCAGACACTGTAACCCCATATGGACCTCGGAGTTCCATGCAGACGGAACCAAAATTAATGGGAATGCAGGGTGCCACTGCTGCAGAAGGAAATAGGAGCTACAGGGTGGTGAGTAGGAAGGAGATGACAATTCTGAATGATGAGGAAACAGGCAGCGATCCAAAAAAAGTCAGATCAAGGTTCAAATTTTATTTCACAAGTTTGCAAAGAAATAGTTAATAGTTTGTGAATGAAACTTGTCCTATCATTTGGGATAAATGAATTCCATTGTTTCTATTTGCCATTATGGATACCCCTACCTTGTTCACAGGATTGAATTCTTTTGAACTGATATACAGGCATGAGGTGAGAGAACCCATTAAATTCAACAGAGAGAAATTTCAAAGTTCAGTCCATGTGTTGTGTCTCAGAGTGAAATTAATCAAAGCATGTGAATTGACAAAAAAGCATTTGTAAAGCGCACAAAAAACAATGGAAATTATGGCAGATTTAAAAAAGCTACAAGTTCAGAATTCTGTTGCTGAAGACTAGGTGTTAGTCTTATTATTACCTATCTCTGGGGAACTATCATCAAATCAAGAAGAAACTCAACGATGTGAATTATGTCATGAATACTCCAGACAGGCATGTGTGATATCAATATGTTAATGTTACACTATAACAAGAATGATATTCTGGAGAAAAGTCCATTTATGGGAGTGATAGAAATAGGAAATGAAATAAAAATCAGAACAATTGGGGATTGAATCATAAATTGAAAATACAAGTTGATCATCCAGTAATCAGATTGGATAATACAGAGCTGCCTAAACGTTTAGGTGGAATATTACATGAGCTTCCTGAAAACTATCAAGTGACTCACCAAAGCTACTATAGAACATAAATTCATTCTTGTGAATGGGCCAGGCAAAATATATTTGGCTAGTGATGATGTTTATGCTATAGACTTAATCTAGAGAAATTAGCACAAGTGGGAAAAGAGATTAAGTCCACAATGGACAGTGATATTTTGAACCAACTCAGCATCTAGGGCTCAACTATTGTGGTGGTGTGTTAGCTGGATGGGTCACAAAGCTTCTACACTGATTATTGCAAAGTAAACACAATAACGAAAGCAGCGTTTTATCCTATCCCAGGACTAAAAGACTGCAATGAAGGAATTGAGCAACTATAATTCTTTGGAAAAACGGATTTTTTTAAAAAAGATATTGGCAAGTTCCGTTGACTGAACAAAAATGTCAGCTCTTGTAACTTTATAACTGTAATATTATGGCATTTGGAATGTGTAATTCAATGACACTTTTTTAATGATTAATTAACAAAGTTATTGAATGGTTATTTAATTGTGTTATTTTACACGGATGACTTAGTTGTAATCAGCCAAACGCAGAATAACATTTACATCACTTAACGGAGCTGTTTGATCAGGTAAAACAGCTGGGTGGTTATAAATCTAGTTAAAGGTGAATTTTCCAAAGAAAATCACACTGGATCACACTGTGGGATAAGGTAAAAAGGCGCCAAGAGAAGCAAAAATAAGGGTTGTTTTTGGATTTTACAATGCCTAAGACAGAACGTGAAACTGTGATGTATTGGCATGAGTGTTTTTATTTTGGACATTTGTGCCAAATATCAGTTCTGAAGTGGTTCATTTGCAAATGTATTGGAGATAGGCAAAAAAATTAAACAGAGAAAAGAACATTTGACAATTTAAACCTGTCTGGATAACTGCATTAGTTTCAGCTACACAGAATTATGAGATGTCATTCAAAGTGGCTGATGATGCTAGTTAGGTGCAGGTACCATTTCATTCCAAGAAGAAAGGATGGGGATTCAACTGCCAGCCAGTTATTTCCTCAAAAGCAGACCACGCAGATTTAGTTTAGTTTTTGACCTCAGAACAGAAGGATCAGGAATTCAGAAGGAAGAACAGTTTTCTCCAAAGGTGAGAGACAAGTTTTCAGTTCAGAGAAACCACTTACCCTCGAAGAAGAAGTATTTGTCATTTGTGAAGTTTCCAAACTGGGATAGTTTGCTTAGAAATCGTCAAGTTGTTAGAAATGAAAATGTTTAGGCTATCAGATTTGAGAAAAGTTAGTACCAGCAGACTCAGAAAAGAATGGCAGGGAAAAGAATTATAATGTTGTATCAGCAATCCAGGAAAAACCTGTATCCAAACTTGGAAGAATAAGTAAGTATTTAAAGAGGTGAGATAGAAGTGATATCCTCTGGGATTGAGTCTCTAAAAACTTGTGTTAGGAAACAGGTTGAAACTTTGCTTTGTTGTTTGTCTTGAGAGCTTTCTAACTTTTTCTTAAAATACAAAGCTTTGTTTCATTTTTGTAAACAAAACTTTTTTTTGTTTGAAAACATTTGCACACTCGTTTAAACATGTTGTGGGGACTAAGTACCACAGTAACCAACTGGAAAACTTAAATTTATGATCCACCAAGGCAGGTTTTATTCTATAATCTGACTTTTCCAGTATTACCATCAGCTAGCTTCATCAGAATTTGAATGTGCTACTTAAATCTACTAGGTTTCTATATCTTCTGGATATTTGAAAGTTTATTGAAATTTGAAGTCTATGATTCCAAGATCAAAGGGGACGAAAAGGCTATCTGGAAGAGTGTAGCTTCCGTTTATCAGTTCTAGGTCTTCAAGCTAAGCATGGAAAACTTTGATTTGACTAAGACTGAGGGAGCAATAATTGGCTGGATTGAATTTGTCCTGCTTTTTGTGTGAAAAACGTACCTTGACAATTTTCCACATTATCTGATAGATGCCAGTGTCATAGCTGTAGTGGAACAGCTTGGCTAGGGGTGTGGCAAGTTCTGGAGCACATGTCTTCAGTTTTACTATCAGAACATTGTGGGGTCTTTAGCCTTTGCCATATCTAGTGCCTCTAACCATTTCTTGAAACCATGTGAAGTGCATTGAATTATCTGAAGACTGTGATACCTCTGAAGAAAACCAAGATGGATCATCCAATTGGCACTTGTGGCTGAAGATTATTCTGAATGCTTCAACCTTGTCTTTTGCACTGATGTGTTAAGGTCTTCCAGCATTGAGAATGGGGATATTTGTGGAGCTGCCTCTACCAGTGAGTTGTTTAACTGTCCACCACCATTTACAACTGAAGGGATTCAGAAAAGATTTATGAGGGCTTTGGGAGGAAGGTTTGAGCTATAGGGAGAGGCTGAATAGGTTGGGGCTATCTTCCCTGGAGGGTCGATGGCTGAGGGGTGATCTCGTGGAGATTTTTTAATCATGGGAGCCATGGATAGGGTAAATAGGCATGGTCTTTTCCCAGGGGTGGGGGAATACAAAACTAGAGGGCATAGATTTAAGGTGAGAGGGAAAAGATATAAAAAGGACCTAAGGGGCAACTTTTTCACACAGACGATGGTGTGTGTATGGAATGAGCTGCCAGAGGAAGGGATGGAGGCTGGTACAATTACGACATTTAAAAGGCGTCTTGATGGGTAAATGAAGAGGAAGGACTTAGAGGTATATGGGCCAAATGCTGGCAGCTGGAACTGGATTTGTACAGGATATCTGGTCAGCATGGACAAAGTTGGAGCACAAGGTCTGTTTCCATGCTGTATATCTCTATGACTATAACTGCAGAGCTCAGATCTGATCCATTGGTTGTGAAATCATTTAACTCTCTCTCTCACTTGCTGCTTATGCTGTTTGTCCACAAATAGTCTTTTTTTTTAGGTATGGCCTGGTGCTACTCCTGGCATGCTCTCCTGCACTCTTTATTGAACCAGGATTGATCCACTGACTAGGTGGTAATGGTGGACTGGGGGATTGGCAGGCCATGAGTTTTGAGATTATGTTGGAATATGATTCTGCTGCTGATGATGGCTCACACCACCTTCCGGCTGCCAGCCCTGAGTTCCCTGAACAAAGTCTATTCCATTTAGCACAGCGATAGTGCCACACAATATGATGGAGAGTATACTGAATGTGAAGACAGAACTTTGTCTCCTCAAAGAATATGCAGTGAACATTTTAACTGATACTGTCATGTACAGAAACATTTGTAGCAGGAAGAGAATGGTGAGAATGAGGTCAAGCATGTTTTTCCTTCTTGTTGGTTCTCCTGTTTGAACACAAAGCTAAGATACTGCCATTTATGTATAATTGCAACATTAACTTTTTTTACAAAATGAATAATGCTAATCTACCTTTAAAGTGGGCATGAGAAGTCGTACAAAATATCTTCCATAAGTCACGTAAATCAAACAGATTCAGCCAGTGTTGGAACAAGACTGCACTTCTGTCAAGAAGAAGTCATAAGACATCTGATCAAACTTCCCTGGAAGTACTTTCTACCTCACCAAAAAATCTGACAGAGTAAGACCTAATGGTTGAGACAGTTTGAAGAATAAATTGCCTCAACTAAAAGGAGCCTCGGAACCAGGTTTTGCAGATTCTTAGCTCATGGATCATTCTGATTACATTTTTTGTTTGGAGTGAAATGCATTCATATACAAGTGTCCTTCATGGTATGCCATAATCTTGAGAACTCTACCATCAGCCACACTCTACAATAGTCCATCTTAAAGGCACTTCAATAAAGATGGCACCGTGACCAGACTGCTACATTCTGAACATATAACATGGTGTCAGAAGTGAAGCTGAGATGGAGTGCTCAAAAACTGTCTAAAAAAATGTATTGACGGAAAGACACAGACATGTTCAGAGCTGCGAAAACTTCTAATGGCAACTGAAGTAAACTGAAAAAGAATTAGGCCACTTCCAAAAAATTGAGTAAGAGACAATGCCTGCAGCTTTTCTTCTCTCAGCTCTGGGTGAAATAAAAACTTACAAAGCAAAATTGGTGGCTTTTCTGTATTAAATGGCAATAGATTGGTTTAACAAACTGGAGGAGATAT